>NC_057800.1:638745021-639045021 GCF_018294505.1 Triticum aestivum | reverse complement strand
TCCCCACGCTTGGAGTATTTGTGTTGTTGGGTGATGCAACAATATAACTAATGACTGGTCTGCTCTAACTTTTTTCATTTTCTCTTTTGATATGTGTAGATACAGCAACCTCACTCGCATGCAGGTTCGTCTAAAAGATGGCCCATGTCAAATCGATGAATGTAGAGCCTACTGCAATCAGTTTTTTTAGAGTGGAGCCCTCACCCCAAAATCCAGACATGTGCCTTCCTCGGGGATGCAAGTGTGTAATATGTGGAGGGGTACAAGAAGGGATGGGGACGTAGTGTTTCCTTGAAGGTTGGTGAAGTAACAATTGTGATGTCACATGCTATGGCATTTGTATATCTAGGTCAATATTAATGAGAGAATAATGAACATTTATCATACTTCGTTAACTCTTTATTTTTGAATGGTGCCATATCTATCTAATATAAGTATATATATATATATATATATATATTAAAAACACATATAAATGTTGTTTTAGAAACTCCTGTAATTTTTTTCACGCTCATAATTATTAGCAGGTACACTGTTTTGAAACTATGATCCAAGTAAATATAAAATAACTTTTGTGACTAAGAATTACAATGATATCTCTTGAAAACATCTTCTCCGTGGTGTCAATCTCTTCAAGATAAAATGCTCTGAATACTTCGGTAAAGAGACTACATTAGACCAGAGCAACGATACTGCCACTCTTTCACCCACACAAACTTGATTATCAATAAAAGTCTCTTTTTTTAGAAAAGAAGGATGACCCTGGGCCTCTGCATCTGGGAGATGCATGCGGTCATTTTATTGATTATTCTCGAGAACCTTACAAACTAGTACAACAATATGCCTGAATCCGCCATCTTCACAACATCTGCCGCTACTCCAATCCATATGATGAAGGGGTGCAAGTTGGGCCAAATACCCATACCTCTCATTTAAGCCTAACATCTAAAGCCGGAGACCGGGGCACAAACCGGTCCGACGCACTCACATGTGTCGTCACCGCCATTTTCCATACTACTCCATCTTCAGAGCAGATTGAGGTGCCAACCTTGGCAGGTGCCTCCGCCATCGACGCCACCATGACGCCAAACGACGACCTCCACCTACGCGAGTCCATCTCCAAGCAACGGACATAGATCCATGCTAGAATAGGGTCGCACCACCGCTGTTGCCCACCACCCACAAGCGCCCACTAGTAGAAAACGGAGCTTTAAAACCGGTTCGTAAGGGCCTTTAGTGCCGGTTCCATAACCGGCACTAATTGGTGGGCACTAAAGCCCCCCCCTTTAGTACCGGTTCGGCACGAACCGGCGCTAAAGTGCCACCACGTGGCGTGAGCTCGCGCCCTGGTATGGGGGACCTTTAGTACCGGTTGGTGTTACCAACCGGTACTAAAGGTTTTTTTTTTGAATTTTTTTTTGAAAATTTTGGAAATTTTTTTTGATTTTTTTTCGATTTTTATTTTTTCTAAATTATTTGGTGATTTAGTCTCTAATCACCTCTCTTAACTGCTCAAGTGTGGATCACTCATTCTAAATCATCTATCTTCCCGACCGGTCACCCATCCCTCTCACTACTCCAGCCCAAGTACGCTTAACTTTCGGGTTCTATTCTCCTTCATTTCCATTTCTGCACTTGTTGTTTTCCTGACAATAATAAGATGTCAATCCTATTAACCCTCAGGAGTTTAGCTTGAGCATGAAGTCACACATTTCACTGTTTGAGTTTGAAACTATTATTCTAAAAAACAGTAATTATTTAGCAACACTAATATTTCTTGAATAAGTTTGACCATAGTTTGACCACAGTTTGACCATAGTTTGACCACAGTTTGACCATAGTTTGACCAAAATTCAAAAAATTGAAATAATTATTTAGTAACACTAATATTCTTGAATAATTATGTAGTAACATTAATACTTCTTGAATAAGTAGTTTGACCAGATTTAACAATTTTTTTAAAAAAACTTAAATTTGACCATATCTTTTTTTCCTTTTGGAATTTGAGGATTCTAAAAAATTGCAAACAAGCCGTAGGCGGTCTCCATCGGATGCGGATTTTCGTGCTGAATTTTTTGATATATTATACGTTTTTTCCGACATCGTATGCAAAAGTTATAGCCGTTTTACATTTTCCCTACACTTTTTGCAAAACATGTCCAAATTTAAGTTTTCAAATTTTCCTAACGTGTAGATGTAGTAATATAACTACCTCTCGAAGGATTTTATTTTTTGAAGTTTTTATCATTTTCTTTTGATTTTTTCAAAACTGAAATGGCGATACACGGGGGGGGGGGGGGTAGAGTTTGAAAATTGCCCTGTAGTGCCGGTTTGTGTCTTCAACCGGGACTATAGGTTAAGACTCTGTAGTGCCGGTTGGTGACACAAACCGGTACTATAGGTTAAACCTTTAGTACTGGTTTGTGTCACAAACCGTCACTAAAGGTGCTCGTGGGGCCCTGGCCTGATGCCAGCCTGCCACCACCCCTTTAGTACCGGTTCGTGGCACGAACCGATACTAAAGGTTCATTACGAACCGGCACTAATGCATAGCCATTCGAACCAGCACTATTGATCACATTAGTGCCGGTTTTTTTACCAACCGGCACTAATGTGCTTCACGTTTGACCCTTTTTCTACTAGTGGCCACCCAGCCCCAAGGTTCCCAAAGTGGCGGCTTCAAGAAGGGAACGGCGCCCTGAGCGCCGTCGCCGCCCAACAAAGTTAGGGCTTTCGCCCGAGAGACCTAGGGAAAGGGGAAGTGAGGGGATCAGTCCATACCGACGCCTCCAAGGAACGTAACGGCGCCCTCAGGCGTCGCCGTCGACGCGGTCGGCCATGGCCGACCAGGGATTTTGCCTGAACTAGATCCCCGCCACCAGCAGCGCCTCCTATACAGAACCAGCGACCCAAGGAAGCACGGCCCAACGAGGCTAGTCCGCACGCTGAACAGGGGAGGAGGGGAGGTGCCAGATCGCACGCACCGGCCACCGCAGAAACCGTCGCCAGCTGCCAACGACCACCGGATCCTGCCGCCCGCGCGGCCGGGACTCCAGATCCACCACCCGCACGGCTGCTAGCTGGTCGTGCCTTGCCAATGGAGCCACTGCTCCAGATCTAGGGTTCCCTACGCAGAGGCAGGGCAACCGAGGCCTCGCCGCTGCCATCCTTGGTGCCCCGGGCTTGCCCGGCGGCTGCCTCAAGCGGCGGCGAGGAAGGGAAGAGGAGGAGGGGCAGCTAGGGAGGAGGAGGGAGGAGAAGGAGGGGAATCTAGTGTTGGGAGGGAGGAGGAGGGGCGGCTAGGGAGCTTGGGTTGTGTAGTGTGAAAACAGACTTGAGTCGCCCATCCAAAGGGATGGGAAGCCGTGAGCCAAGAGCAAGTTGAGTGCAGTATGGTTAATTTCACCTATGGGAGTAGTTCTGCTATTCTTCCCCCAACTATAACTCTTCAACCATAGCTCTGATTGGGTTCATTCAAATTTCCAAATTTATGTTTTGAAGAGCCCTATCCAACTAGGCTAGTTTCGTATTTTTTAGAGACGGCGGATATTTTGGCCATATCTTCTTGTTGATCTTACCACTTAGACCAAGTTAAGCAGGAAGGTGTGACGTAGCTTTTAAGGCTTATGGTAACTTGGAAATGAGAACTTGGCCCGTAAAGTTGAGTACTTGATAGAGTCCCAAGAGGGGGATGTTTGATAATCACAAGAAAGGTGAAAAGGTGAAAGTTACTCTTACTCAAGGTGAGGTTCGAGTCCTCATCGGCAACATGGTATAAAGAAACAACTAGGGGATAATCTTGTCAATGTGTTCCCACAAGGCATACTTCATCGTATTGGTATCGTTTATGGCCTCTTCAGAGTTAAAACTATTTGAGTAGCCGTGTCCATGGTATGGACGGATTTAGTATAAGTAACACTAGTTGTCTCTGTCGAGTTTAGAGGACAACAACTTAATAAATGTCTTCAGTTTGATAACTGGACTTGTGTTGATATTGCCGTGATCTAAATGATCTTATATTAGTTTACGGATGGAGTACTTGTTATATTATTTGTGATGCCATGCATTACCTAAGTTCCGCTTTAAGCCATTCTATTTCAGTATGCACCAGTTGGTTGGATATTATAATTGTTATGCTTGTATGCATTGCTTTTTGTTTCATGCTCTTTGGTTTTTCTCGCAAGTACTTTGTACTCACTAGCTAGTTGTTGTGGCCAGATAATGATACAGGAACCATGAATGTAGATGAGTGCAAGTATGTAGTATGTGGAAGAGGCAGCCTTGCGCGCGTCATCAAGGCCGACTCGAGTCAAGTCAATCTAGTTGGCAATGCTCTTCAATTCATAGGAAACTTGTTGGTCGAAAGCTAGCTGTGCCTCCAGCCGCTTGTCGTCCAGCTCCTTCTGCTCGTCAGGCGGGTGATGATCGACTCGAGCATGGTCTTCAAGGTGGTGACGCTTTCCTCCATGGCTGCGAGGATCCGCCTCATCTGCACGGATGGCTTGGACAGCGCTGCCGCACTCTTTCCAATCAAATACAAACCCGCTCAGGATTTTGGGCGAACCCACCGAGATGAATTCACATCTTTTGCGGTGGGTGTTACGGATCTGACGTGAATTTTTTTGAGCGCAAACAACGGCGTGAAGATGGCTCTGGATACCAAATGTGACGACAGATCGGCGGTGAATCGCAGGACACGGCTGGTAGGTAGGAAGGAGATGAAGATGAGAGGAGCAGGTATAGGGGATGAGAGGTAGAGACTTGGAGGAGGGTTTCGGTAATTTTGGAACAGACTAGCAAACATGCCCGTGCGTTGCAACGAAAGGAAACAGCCCCCACACGCTTTACCCACTGAACATGGCTAAAGTCTTCACCCTTATGCCCCTAACAAAATAAACATGACTAATACCTCACCTTCAGGTACATATCCTCCATTTCAATATGACATCAGACCCATGCTTTCGCTTATCCACTTTATCGTCCTCGTCGCCGGCGGTCGCGGTACCAGTTGTCACTTACCAAGGTTGGCCAAGTTCAATAGCTGGATTGTTTAGCCCCCTTCGTGTCCAGCAAGATCAACAGCGTTGAACAAAGATGTTTTTATACCTGGCCAATATAATAGGGAAAAGCACTACCCTAATACATGTCTGTGTTACCATATAAATTGAGTAGTTTGTGTTAAATAGACCGTGAAACCTTAGTTGAAGTTCTCTCATGCATTATGACAGATGTCACTTGGTCAAGCGAGGCTAGTCGTACATGCAGACGCGTTGGAATATTCCTTTTTTATTTCTTTCTCTCTCCTAATTATTCCATTCCTTTGTCATGTCTCATGTCGTTTGACATGCAGTTATCTTAACTAAACTTATTTCCTTTATTTTTTTGTCACGTCGCTTTTTACCTTTGGCTTATTGATTCTCAAGTCCTTCATACCTAAAAACTCAAAAAGTATATCAACTGAAAGGATTATCCGTAAGAAACCAAGCTGGGACTATTTAAAAAACAAAATAACCTTCGCCTAGACACAAACATTGATCGCCTAGCCTGCCTTGGGCAAGATTCACTGGGCCACAATGCAGGCTGAGGCCAAGCGAGACACCTAAGACGTTTTTCCTTCGCGGGGAACAAAAGGCGTTTTAGAAAATGTTCAGGTTTCAGGAAAAAATAAAAGGGGGAAAATTGTTCTTTTTGAATGTTCGAGCTAAAAATATTGTTTAGAAATTTGCAAAAATATTCGCGTTCTAAAATATATTTACTTTTTCCAAAAAAAAATTCCTTTGCTCTTAGTATCTGGCGCGGCTGTTTGCTAATTTAAGTCGCGCTGTAACTTAAACGCAATGTCTTGTCTAGTCCAGTGGCTAGCATTCCGGTGTCTCCAGCGTGAGCTCTTGGGTTCAATCCCTTATGGTGCTTTATTTTTTCACTTCGACTATTTTCACTGGCATGACCTGTTGGCACAACATACGCTAATGGGCCGGCCCATTGTGGCTCGGCTCCGTGGCTCATGCAATTTTTCTGGCAGAATCGGGACGAACGAGAAACGAAACGACGACGGACGAAAATAATCTGGGTCCCACGGTAAACCAAAATAATTAGAGAAACAATCCTCCTTTTAATATTCCTGAAATCTTAATAGTGCACGCGCACTATTTGGGGAGATCGAGCGGCCGCGCTACGCGACAGCCCACGACAACCTCAACGCTCGGTCCATCTCTCCGCTGGAAAAAAAAAGGAAAAACAAATCTGATCCAGTCCCGAGCCCCACGACCATTCTCCTCCACTAACCACCGCCGCAGCGCACCCCGCGTCCTCCCTTGTGCCGCCCCTCGACGACTCCAACTCGCCGTCGCCGAGCTCCCGTCGCGGCTGCCCACCGCCACCCCAGCAGGCATCGTGTATTTCGCGCAACCATGAGCCGCCACAGGAAGCAGTCTCCAACCTTCGATGCCGTCGCGGCTCATCTTCTGCCATGGCCAGACGCCTCTCCGCCGTCGAGCGCCGCTCCCCTCGACCCAGAGGATTTCGGCCGTGTAGGGGGCGTGTTGCATCCGTTGCTCGTCACCGGCAGGCACGGTCTTCGCCCTCCGTCAATCTCTCCCCCTTGTCGTTTTCCGTCGTAGGGGATGCTCGGGGGTTGTTGATGCTTGTCGGCGGGGAGGTAGTGTCTACAGCACGGTGACTAGTAGTTCCCAGTAGGTTGCCATGATTTTTGTGTACAGTTTTGTCTCGGTGATTTTTCCTCCGGTTGTTTGTAGCTTAGATCTTGTCTCAGACAGGCGCATCTTCATCACGTAGGTACAGGGGAGGATCCAGTGCTGTTTTTGGTCAGTTTGATTCGGCGAAATAGGTTGATTTGACGTTTTCACCCCAAACCATATATGTGCATTTTTCGATCCCACTTTGATTTGTTCGATAAATTGGTAGATGCGGTATATCCACATTGTCGATTTCGGGTCATTGGCATTTTTTCTGCATAATTGCCATCGAGGCGCATCCAGTTGGCATGCGTATATGAATGAGTTGCACCAAAATAAGATGCAGTTGGCGTACCCGTTTGTCCCTGTGAGTATGTGCAACTTATATGTTTTTTTCAGTTGGCATGTGTTGTTCTATGAGTTGCACGAAAATAATATGTAGTTGGCGCACCTCTTTTTCCCCCTTTTGTCCCTGTGAGTATGTACAACTTATAGTTTTTTTCAGTTGGCATGTGTAGTTCTATGAGTTGCACGAAAATAATATGTAGTTGGCACACCTCTTTTCCCCCTTTTGTCCCTGTGAGTATGTGCAACTTATAGGTTTTTTTCAGTTGGCATGTGTAGTTCTATGATTTGCACAAAAATAATATGTAGTTGGCGCACCTCTTTTTCCCACTTCTGTCCTTGTGAGTATGTGCAACTTATATGTTTTTTCAGTTGGCATGTCTAGTTCTATGAGTTGCACGAAAATAATATGTAGTTGGCACACCTCTTTTTCTCCCTTTTGTCCCTGTGAGTATGTGCAACTATAGGCTTATTTCAGTTTTGCCAAATTAAAGGACTGATATGTGCAACTAGTTGTTTGACTATGTACGCACATTTTTTGCGACAGTGGTTGATCCACTTTTGGATGCGGTTTTTATCCACTTTGTTGATTCTGGTGTTTTTGTCCTTTTTTCTGCTTTAATCACGATTTGAGTTGTATTCAGTTGGCATGTGTATATGTGTGAGTTGCACCAAAACAATATGCAGTTGGCTCATTTTGATTTTTTGTCTTTTTTTTTGCCTTTATGAGTGTGTGCAACTACATGCTCTTTAGTGTGCAATTGAAAGAAATGATATGTGCAACCAGAATGTTTTGGCTCTTTGTGCATAACCTGTTTTTGCAGTGAAAATGGATGCAGAAGGAGAAACCGGTAGAAGCAAAAGGAGGGGTAATTGGTGATGTTATTGTTTTTAGGAAGACTTTTTTGAGGAAGCATGTTTTGTGCTATGCACCTGTGCTCATTTTTTTAGTAATTGGTTCTATTGTTTTTTGTCACATGGAGGGGAATGTCGTGCAGCCTAATCGGCGGAAACGGAAAAGGGCTGCGCAGCGGATCTCTCGCAGTTCCGGCGGTGGGGATGAGGTTGATGAAGCTGAGGTAAGAATCTAGGTTAGCCTACACAGGTGTTTTCCCTCGGTATGAGAACTAGGCACTAACATTTGTAATGATGTTTATTCATTTCTCACTAATTTTTGCTGTCCTGTTTTTTTCCTGTGTCATGCTTGTAGGCAGAGGGTGGTGACTAGTACCGAATTGTAAAATGTCAAAGATGCAAAGCGAAAGGCGCAGCAACTGATGTAGGTGGTTCATCCTCCACAGCAGCTGCTGAGGTATAATTCATATACATTTTTTTCTTTTGTAAATGTTCCCAGTAGAACATTAAATTGGTAGTAGATGGCAGTTCTCACCCCTTTTTGTTGATGCACATGAAAAATAAAATGTAGCTGGCATCATTTATGTTGTTGGCAGTAATTTTTATGGAAGTTTATTTTATCTGAAAATGAATGTAGTTGGCATCATTTATGCTGGGTCATCTTCTTTTTCCCATGAAAATAATAACAGTTCATATGTAATGAATAGTAGTTGGCAACTTCTAGCCTTGCTTTTGCACATTTAATTGGTAGTAGTTGGCAGCTCTTTACTGTTTTTTGCTTTTTCCTGGCAGATGAAAATGTTTGTATTAGGTGGCACCTTATTCTTTTGATGCTGGCAGTTTCTTTATTTAAAGTTATATATTTACCTGAATCGTGTCCATCATGTAAATCCTATTCTATTTTTCTTATGTTCCCTCTTGTGTACATTGTTCAGATGTCCATAGTTTTTATGGAGTCCATACTTTTTATGTTGCTTTCTTGTTGTATTGGTGCAATTTATTTAGAGAACTACCAAGTTTTTGTTGTCAGATGGCTCATGCTGTATTTGAGTTGGCACCCATTACTTACCAGTTGCACAAAAACCACCTTGCTGTTTTTTTATTTTCCCATTTCTGGCATGTTTGCTAACATGTTCTTTTTCTTTTTTCTTTTTTGGTGATCCTTGTGTGACAGATCCTTTATCTCGATGCGCTCGATGTTGATGTGGGAGTAAGTGTATGTGATGTCCGAGCTAATGCTTTCGATAAGAATCTTATCAGGAAGATTATAAAGAAAGACATGATATCTCCTAGTGTGTTTGGCAAGCTTCAAGTGAGTTGTCATTCTAATCAAATGTTTTATATTTGTTTGCACACATGCTTTTTTTCCTAGGTTTGCCGACAAATGATTTATGAAATGGTGTGTAGACATTTGATAGTTGCACGGAGACATGTGGTACTTGCACAATTGCTATGCTTAGGTTGTCACCAGAGATATATGGTAGTTGCACACTAAGCACAGGGGTGTGGTATTTGCAGATAGCTGCATGACAGTTGCATATAGTCACATCATAGTTGCACACTTGGTCACTTTAGGTTGGTCACAATAACTTTTTTTGGAGCTTTTTGCAGATACCCCCTGTGTGGCAGGCAGTCAGGTGTCAGGTGTCTATAGTCATATTTGGTAGGGAAACCTTACTTCCAACACCCAACTCACCCGTTTTTGCATAGAGTAGGGATGCTAGTTGCATACAGGATGCACTCAAGTTGCACAAAGTACCATAAAACTTGCACAATTTTGATTTTCTCAGGATTTTTTTCCATGTACATTGTGCAGGTCTCATAGGAGGGGAAATGACATGGCAGATCACTGCAAATTGAACATAATAGGCCAGGTCCGCTGATACTTCGAAATGTACTTCAAAAGATGATGACTACATCAATTGTTTGGCAATTATATTTGAAGGATATTTGTATAGCTATTGACCAGAACAGTTTTTGTTTTCCTCATTTGTGTTTTTCTTATTGGAGTGTTTGAACTCAGAACTACTCCCTCCGTTCCGAATTACTCGTCGCAGAAATGAATGTATCTAGATGTATTTTAGTTCTAGATACATCCATTTCTACGACGAGTAATTTGGAACGGAGGGAGTATTTGCTTTTGAAGAACTTTTTTATGTATGGATATGTATTAGTAAATGTTTGTGTGCACACTTTTTTGCACATGTTTTATGCCTCCTCCCCCCCCCCCAACCAAATTTTCTTGTTTTTTAGTTCAGTTTTTAATGCATAGAGTGTGGATACAGTTGGCTTCTGTAACTTGTTTAGTTGCACCAACTAGCATACTGATTTGCACATATTCTGTGCAAACACCCCCCACACAATCCTTGTGTTGTCCAGTCCTCCCCAACTCTCTCCATGAATTGCTCGTTCAAGGTAACCAGCTAAAAGGGGATATTAGCCAGTTCATGTGAAGAGGAAATGGAAGAAGAAGCAAATCAGAAGGAGGCAGATGTCTCACCTGTTTTTTCTATCCTCCTGGTAAGTTCTTCGATCTTTGTCTCCTCATTTCCTTACAGCTTTTGATGGTTCCTTTGTTCTCCCCTCTCTCCCTCTCTTCTTAATTTTTTGGAGCCACCATGGCTTTTTCTGCCGATGGAGCTTTTCCCCTTGGGGATTTCTTCTCCTTTCGTGGGGGAGAAGCAGATGGTGTGGGGTGGGGAGGGACGGAAGGACGGGTGCACGTGATCCCCAGGGCCAGCTGTCGCGCGCGGGGGCGGCGGTTGGTAGCTCCTTTTTTGCGCGATGAAGGGGAATTGCTGACCTTCCTTTTTTGTCAGTGGAGGGACTAAGTGTTACCTTTTTGGTCAGCCGCTCGGTAACCTTCCCAGGCGCTACCTAGACGCGTCCTTTAATATTAGGTAGAGATAGAGATAGAGATAGAGATAGAGATAGAGATAGAGATAGAGATAGCGATAGAGAAGAGATAGAGAGATAGAGATAGAGAAGAGATACGGGTGCATCTCATATAACACACCCAGGTGGCCCACACTTGGAACTTGGCACGCGGCCTTCGATTCCGTCCTGGAGCAGAGGGAGCCCGTCTTGCTCTTCAGTCCGCTGCAGCTTCAGAGCTCTGAACTGAAGGTGCAGGTGTGAAAATCTACTTCGCCCTGGCGGCCAACTCCTACACCGTCAAGCCTCCTCCACCGCTAAGGGTTACCCCTCCTCCAATCCAGCCGCCGCACCGTAGGAGAGGCTGACCTCGGTAGGGGATGCCGGCGGCAGCGCATGGTCGCCGATGGCTGAGGAGTGAGGAGTGTTAGAAGGGAGCACTACTAGGAAAAGGGCTATAGATGATATGACCACTAATGGCGCACCAGACATGTGGTACGGTCATTAGTATATACTAATGGCGCACCATGTGTAGGTGCGCCATTAGTGTCCAAATACTAATGGCGCACCACATCCACGGTGCGCCATTAGTAACAAATTTTCTTTTTTATTTTTTTTCAAAACTAGTAATAGCGCACCAGTGGATAGTGCGCCATTACTAGTTAAACTAGTAATGGCGCACCACATCCACGATGCGCCAGTAGTAATTTTTTTATTTTTTTTTTATTTTTTTTTCAAAACTAGTAATGGCGCACCAGTCCTGAACTGAAGGTGCAGGTGTGAAGAAAATAAGTTACGGGGCTTTTAAGATCCGGAGGCAAAAAAATTCAAACTTACTAGTGGCGCACCGTATGCTAGGCGCGCCACTAGTAACAGGAAAAAATTGGTTTTGAAAAAAAAATTGAATTATTTTTTAAAATATGATACGTAATATGACCGGGAAGTTTGAAATATTTTTTCAAAATTTCATCATACTCATGAACTAAGTCCTAGACATCAGTAAGGTTTAATAGGATTGATATGATACATATATCAACAAGTGCCTGTGAAGTGAGGTGGTGCTGGGGTTGGATAGAACTACAAAGTTAAGCGTGCTCGGGCTGGAGTAGTATGAGGATGGGTGACCTTTTGGGAAGTTTGACTTGAGATTAAGCATATTGACCCGAGATTAAGCCCTAGTGACCTGAGATTAAGAAAAAAAATTGAAATTTTTTCGAACTAAATTTGAAAAAAAATAAAAAAAAATTGAAAAAAATTGCTACTAATGGCGCACCGGTGGTGCGCCATTAGTAAAAAAAATCTAATGGCGTGGGGCTAGTGACGCACCTGTAGTGCGCCATTAGTAGCGAAAACAGGTGCGCCACTAGCAGCCCTTTTTCTAGTAGTGGAGAGAGAGATTGGTGTAATGTTTGTTGTGTTGCTTGAGTCTCGTGGACATATATATAGGAGTACATGATCATCTTGAAGTACAAGGCAACGTAGAATAATATCCTATGCTATCCTAGCTTTCCTAATAATCATGATACTCAACATCCCCCGCAGTCATAACGGTAGCGACGTAGACGGTGAGACTGGAGAAGAATCCGAAGGTAAGCCGACGGACACCCCCCACAGTCGTAACGATTGATGCATCGCGGAGTCGTGGCTGGAGAGAAAACCGACGAGATTGCTCAAGCAAGACGGTAGCCCTTTGTGCCGTTTGTCGAGGTAGCCGAGAGCGTAGGTGGTGTAGCCATAGGCGAGGTAGTCATGCGAAGAACACCGTGGTCGGTGTCGAGTCGGGGGTCGCCGGAGTCGAGGTAGTCGCCTTGGAGCCGCGGAAGAAGAGCAGCGGCGGCGGCGGCCTAAGGAGGCGGCGGTGGCGGCTAGAGAAGGAGCGCGGCTACGGTGTTCGAAGTAGGCGATAATGAATCCGACAGCGTGACGAAGACCGGCGTGGATGGATTGGTGGAATTGTTCGTTGTATTGCTTGAGCCTCGTGGGCATATATATAGAAGTACATGATCATCTTGAGGTACAAAGCAAGGGTAGAATAATATCGTACATTATCCTAGCTTTCCTAATAGGGTTGTCTAAGTC
The DNA here is from genome assembly GCF_018294505.1 of Triticum aestivum. Taxonomy (NCBI): domain Eukaryota; kingdom Viridiplantae; phylum Streptophyta; class Magnoliopsida; order Poales; family Poaceae; genus Triticum; species Triticum aestivum. The sequence goes on along the minus strand of NC_057800.1, from coordinate 639,032,173 downwards.
TCAGTCGACCGAGACTTCGTGAAGTCTCAATCGACTGATGACATCAGCATGTGTACTTTCCAGGCTTTATTATTTTGTCTGAAACTATTATTTCTTGTCTTCGTGATGGGCTGGCCTGGTCCCGTACTGGGCTTTCGTCTCACCTTTTCTCTTGCGCACCATTATGTAGTTGCCGGATTGTTTTTCTCTTGCTAGTAGGAGTACGTACTTGGGATGTACCACTGCCCTTCTAAGTGTATTTTGCTAACTAGAGTCAGCTCGACAAGTGATCAGCTTTCTTGTGTTCAAAATCTTGTATTCTTTTGGTTCGCCAAAAAATCCTTGTATATGCTGCTTGTAGTTGGGTGTGACCATGTGAGCTATGGGCATACAGCTTATGGTGATTTTATATTAGAGAAAAAAAATACATAAATACAAAGGTGAACATGGTTCCACGCGCACCCGTGTGAATAGTAAATTTGAAAAAATACTAGAAAGAAACTAAAAATTCTAAAATTTTGAGGTATTGACACATGTGGTATTCTTAGTGAAGAAAATACAAGTGAGACCATACTATTCATCAAATAGTGATTTTTAATATAGCTTCAATTTTGTCACTTTTGCCCGAATTTCCATGGATGTCATTTTTTCGTGATACTTCATATGCAAGTATACTGATTGACTATGTATGTTAGAAAACAAAATCAGATTTTTTTTGTTTTTCTAGTTTTTTAATTTACTATTCATAAGGGATGCACGTGGAACCATATTCACCAAATCTGCATTCGAAAGAAATACAAGTATTTAAACAAAAAATATTCTACACACATATAACCGTAATGCAATTACGTGCAACCAGCGGGTGTGCAATCAATGATACAATAAAAGATATAAATCAATAAATTACACACATATCGGGACACCACACACTTCTAATCCTTCTGCACAGTTAAGTTGGTGCGCTTGTAGTTGCATGTGAGATGCAGTACATGCAGTTGCACGCTGAGGCGCGCGGACATGCAACTAGATTCCACAATTTGTAATAAAACACCATTGAGTTGCAACCGCGTGGAAGGCACACCGTTGCAACCGGGGACGACACTTGCAGTTGCGTGCCTAGTGGCGGACATGCAACTACCCACTCCCCCAACAAATCATCACTAAGTTGTGGACATGTTGAAATACATGCAGTTGCATGCCAGTGATAGACATGCAACCCCCCTCCAACGAAACACCGATGAGTTGCAGTTGTGTCGAAGACATGCAGTTGCAGTCGGGGGCGACACTCGCATTTGTGTGCCTAGTGGCAAACATGCAACTAGCCCCTACCCGAACAAAAATATCACTAAGTTGCGGACATGTTGAAAACATGCAGTTGCAGTCAGGGGCGACACTCGAAGTTGTGTGGTCAGTAGAAGAACTACAGTTGCAATCAGGGGCGACACTTGCAATTGCATGGCCAGTCTCATACATGCAGTTGCAGTCGGGAGTGACACTTGCAGTTGCGTGGACAATAGCAGACATGCAACTGTCGGCGTTTTGAAAACAGGGGTCCCCAGACTTGCCTGCCTGCGGCATGGCTCGAGGAGGGGCCCAGCACGGCCCATCTTCATCAACACAGACCCAAGACCCTCGCGAGGGGTCAAGCCTCGCGGGGCGGACGACACAGAGCTTCCTCAGGCACGGCCTCATCAGGCTGGCTCGTAAGGAGGCGAAGAGATCAAGGCGGGGTACCTCGCAAGGAGGCGACACTCGAAGTTGTGTGGTCAGTAGAAGAACTACAGTTGCAATCAGGGGCGACACTTGCAATTGCATGGCCAGTCTCATACATGCAGTTGCAGTCGGGAGTGACACTTGCAGTTGCGTGGACAATAGCAGACATGCAACTGTCGGCGTTTTGGGAACGGGGGTCCCCAGACTTGCCTGCCTGCGGCCTGCGGCATGGCTCGAGGAGGGGCCCAGCACGGCCCATCTTCATCAACACAGACCCAAGACCCTCGCGAGGGGTCAAGCCTCGCGGGGCGGACGACACAGAGCTTCCTCAGGCACGGCCTCATCAGGCTGGCTCGCAAGGAGGCGAAGAGATCAAGGCGGGGTACCTCACGATGTGCCCATGACGCAAGCCATGACGACCAAGGGTGCCAGGCGGGCGTTAGCCCGCACAGTGTCCTTCTTTCCTCTTTGGTGCAAAGGGAGCAAGCGGAGGCGAGAGCATCAAGCAAAGGCACCCGTTTCCGTGCAACGAGACCAAGACCAGCCCAACGGCAGGGAGGAAGTCATTGTGGAGCCCAAGCCATCGTCACCACTAGAGCCTTTGGCAGGCGAGGACCAACTTTAGTCAGGATAAGTGTACCAGATGTCCCCCTTCAAAATAGCCAATTGTTGGCGCTCTTCCCGCTCAATATTTGGGAAGAGGCCTAGGGCCTTTGCCTATAAATAGGACTAGCCACCCCTAGGGTAGCAGGGGGAAAAATCAGAGAAGAGAGAGAGAGAGAGAGAGAAGGGTGACTGAACTCCTCCTAGCAGTTCGTCGCCCCAGCCAGGAACAGACCCTCGCGAGGCTGTTCTTCCTTGTATTGCTCATCATCATCAGCCCAAGAGGCAATCCACCACACCACACACTAGAGTAGGGTATTACACCATAACGGTGGCCCGAACCAGTATAAACCCTGTGTCTCTTGTGCTGTTCTTTCCATAGCTTAGATCTTAGCGAGGCGGAGGGGTGCAGGTAGGTAGAAGGCGAAATCTCCGCGCGCACCCCAGTGTTCGAACCTCAAGGGTCTGCCGGAACCCAAAATCCAGCATTTGGCGCGCCAGGTAGGGATGCACCGGAGTTTTCCCTTCCGCCACCGCCACGGCCTGCCTCGCGATGAGTAGCGCATCGCCCGCTCCGGCCGCCGGCGCCAGCACGGGGGCCGGGAGGCTCCGAGCCCTGGCCCCAGCCCTGCAACGGGTACGGTGGCCGGACAAGTTCAAGCCAACGACGCCGCCGCGCTACGGCGGCGCGACTGATCCGCTGGCCTTCTTGCCGGCGTACGAGGAGGCCATCCTCGAAGCTGGAGGTGACAATAGGGTCATGGCCAACTGGCTCCCCATGGCCCTCACCGGCGCTCCGCGCGCATGGCTGCTCCACCTGCCGGCAACCTCCGTGTCCTCTCGGGAAGAGCTCCGCAGCCTCTTCCGCCCACCACGCTACACCAACACCCCCGGTCGTCGCGGCCCTCCTGGGCGGCTCGCAGGCGCCGCCTACAAGTCACCACGTCAAGCCGTTCATCCGCCAGGTCAGCGCCGCTTCCACGCGGCAGGGGGCTCTCCCGAACCGGGCGGCGCCCAAGGCCGGCCTAACCTTCAGCTCGGAGGACCACCCTTCCAACTCGGCCTGCTCGGGTGCGCTCCCCATTCTGTGCACCGCCACCATCTGCCAAGTGGCCGTCACCAGAACTCTCATCGATGGCGGTGCGGGCCTCAACGTGCTCTCGGTTGAGGCCTTCAACCTCCTCTGCATACCCCTGGAACGGCTGCAACCCAGCCGGCCCTTCTCAGGCGTTGGGGGCGGATCATCCAGCTCCTTGGGACAGATCCGGCTCCCAGTAACTTTCGGCACATACAACAACTTCCGCACGGAGCTGGTCGACTTCGACATCGCCCCCATCGGCCTTCCCTATAACGCCATCCTCGGCTACCCAGCGCTGGCCCAGTTCATGGCCGCGACGCACCCGGCGTACAACATCATGAAGATGCCCAGGAGCAGCGGTGTCCTCACCGTGCATGGGGACACCGGAGACGCGCTGCAAGTGCTCAAGCGCGCCTTCAAGAAGGCGGCGTCGGCATAGCCCGCCGACTCGGAGACCCCCGAGCCCAAGGGGGTTGTACCCGCCAAGAAGAAACAGTTGTTCACCCAGGACAAGGCAGAAACCAAGCAGATACCCGTCGATGAGGACGGGTTCACCCATGCCACTTTCACCATAGGCGCCAACCTCGAGCCCGAGCAGGAGGAGGCTCTGGTCAGGTTCCTACGCGCAAACAAGAAGGTATTCGCTTGGGAGCCTGACCAGTTAGCGGGGATCCCAAGGAGCGTAATCGAGCATCACCTCAACGTGTGCCCCAATGTGCGCCCTGTGAAGCAGAAGGCAAGGCGGCAGTCCACAGAAAAGCAGGCCTTCATCGTCCAAGAAACCCGCAAACTAGAAGCTGCTGGGTTCATTCGCGAGGTCCGATACCCGGATTGGTTGGCCAACCCTGTCGTTGTGCCAAAGAAGGGAGGGAAGGAGCGCATGTGTGTCGACTTCACCAACCTCAACAAGGCATGCCCGCAAGATCCGTTCCCCGCACCCCCGCATCGACCAGATCGTCGATTCCACCGCAGAATGCGACCTGCTATGCTTCTTGGATGCCTTCTCTGGGTATCACCAGATCAAGATGGCAGTAGAAGACGTCGAAAAGACAGCCTTCCTAACCCCGTGTGGGGTGTACTGCTACACATGCATGCTATTCGGGCTGCGTAACGCAGGGGAGACCTTTCAGCGGCTGATGCACATCACCTTGGGCCCGCAGCTCGGGAAGAATGTTGAGGCTTACGTCGATGACATCGTGGTGAAGTCTCGGGAGGCCAGGACCCTGATACAAGACCTGGAGGAAACCTTCGCGACCCTCAATGCAGTGAACCTGCGGCTCAACCCAGAGAAGTGTGTGTTCAGAGTCCCCTCGGGCAAGCTCTTGGGTTTCCTCGTGTCCCACCGAGGCATCGAGGCTAACCCGGAAAAGGTCAAGGCGGTCGAGGACATGAGCCCGCCAAAGACCCTTAGAGAAATGCAGAAGCTCACTGGGCGCGTGACCGCGCTAGGGCGCTTCATCTCCAAGTTGGGGGAGCGACCGCTGCCCTTCTTCCAGCTAATGAAGAAAAAGGGGACCTTTGAATGGACTGAAGAGGCCGACAAGGCGTTCCAGGATCTCAAGAGATACCTGACCAGCCCTCCAGGCATGGTGGCTCCGCGCCCTCAAGAGCCCCTGGTGCTTTACCTCGCCGCCACTCCCTACTCCGCCAGCGCAGCCCTGGTGGCGGTTAGGGAGGAGCGTCGAATCAAAACCACAGCAGCATCCCGGGACAAGGCAAAATAGGAACAAGGAAGGCCCACAGAAACCGCCACCACGGCTGAGGAGGATCGGCCACCGCAGAGGAGTGCACCGGAGGCGGAAGAGGCCCTCTCCAGATGGCCAGCCTCAGGAGGCCTCATCGCCTCAGGAGGCGCCATGGTCTCCGGAGGGCACCACCAGCACTGACGCACCCAACCTCGTTGAGCACCCAGTGTACTTCATCAGCACGGTGTTGCAGGACGCGAGGGCACGGTACCCCATGCCTCAGAAGCTCCTCCTCGCGCTACTGGTGGCCTCGCGCAAGCTGTGGCACTATTTTCAGGGTCACCCCATCAAGGTCGTCTCATCATACCCCCTGGAAAGAGTGCTCAGGAGCCCTAACTTAGCTGGAAGGGTCGCTGAGTGGAACATAGAACTGCAAGCGTTTCAGCTCGAATTCAGCACGACCAGAGTCATCAAGGGAGCAACATTAGCGGATTTTGTGGCAGAATGGATGGAGGCACCAGGCCTTAAGGCTGACGAGGATCGGTCCCTCTCCCCAGGAAGCGAGGTGCCAGAAGACTGGGTCATGTACTTCGATGGGGCGTTCTCCAGGCATGGCACTGGGGCTGGGGCGGTACTTATATCGCCCACTCAGGACAAGCTCTACTACACTGTACAGCTCTGTTTCCAGCAAGGTGAAAAGGTCTCCAACAACATAGCGGAGTATGAAGGTTTAATAGCGGGCTTGAAGGCCGCAGCTGCCCTGGGGGTGAAACGCCTCACCATCAAGGGCGATTCGCAGCTCCTTGTCAATTTCTCCAATAAGGTGTATGAGCCGAAAGATGAGCACATGGAAGCCTACCTTACGGAGGTCCGCAGGATGGAGAAGCAGTTCTGGGGGTTGGAGTTGCAGTGTGTGCCCCGTGGCACCAATCAGGAGGCCGACGACATCGCCAAACGGGCGTCCAGGCGGTTACCTCAGGAGCCTAGCGTCTTCGAGGAGTGGCTCTTCAAGCCCTCAGCCCTGCCGTCATTGTCAAACACGACTCAGCCTCGTGAGGAGCTCCCCCAGCCACGTTCCTCGGGAGCCCCGGTCTGTGGCCCGGCCTCAGGAGCACGCCTGCTCCTGACGATGGAACCTCAGGAGGGGTGCTGGATCACGAAGCTCCAGAGTTACTTAACACAAGGGACCCTACCAGAGAAGGAGGAGGAAGCGGAGCATGTGGCACGGTAGGCCACGGCATACTGCATCAAGGATGGAGAGCTCTACCGGAAGCGACCAAACGATGTATCCTGTGCTGCATCTCCAGGGAGCAAGGAAAGGAACTGCTGGAAGATATACACAGTGGAGACTGTGGACATCATTCATCATCACGGACCCTCGTCGGCAAGGCGTTCTGAAGTGGGTTTTATTGGCCCATCGCACTCAATGACGCCGTCGAACTGGTGAAAGCTTGTGAGGCCTGCCAGTTCCATGCCAAGCAGATCCATCAGCCGGCAGGAGGCCTGCAGACTATACCCCTTTCATGGTCATTCGCAGTCTGGGGGCTGGACATCCTGGGCCCGTTTCCTCGGGTGCCAGGGGGCTACCGCTACCTCTACGTCGCTGTGGACAAGTTCACCAAGTGGGCTGAAGTAGAGGCCGTCCGCACCATCCCTGCGGGTTCCGCGGTCAAGTTCATCAGGGGCATCGTGAGCCGGTTCGGTGTGCCGAACAACATCATCACAGAAAACGGTTCGTAGTTCACCAGTAACCTCTTCAAAACATACTGTGCTAACCTTGGGACGCAGATATGCTACGCTTCGGTGGCGCACCCCCGAAGCAACGGCCAGGCCGAGCGAGCCAACACAGAGGTCCTGAGGGGCCTTAAGACCAGGACGTTCAAGAAGAAGCTGGAGGCCTGCGGCAGAGGTTGGTACGACGAGCTTCAGTCCGTGTTGTAGTCCATCCGCACAACCGCGACCAAGCCGACTGGAGAGACCCCGTTCTTCCTGGCCTACGGAGCCGAAGTGGTCCTCCCTCACGAGGTCAGACGTCGCTCCGCGCGGGTCCTGGCGTTCGATGAGGCGCAGTAGGACGCCATACAGGGGATGGACCTCGTGCTGGGGGAGGAACGTCGCCGAGAAGCCGCGCTGCAAGCGGCGAGGTACCAACAAGCACTGCGACGATATCACTGCCGCAACATCCGCCCCAAAACTCTCGAGGTAGGAGACCTCGTGCTCAGGCGGGTTCTCTCCAGGGAGGGACTGCACAAGCTCTCTCCCATGTGGGAGGGCCCGTTCAAGGTTGTTCATGTTTCCAGGCCCCGCTCCACGCGCTTGGAGACTCAGGAGGGGGTGCCGGTCCAGAACGCATGGAACATCCAGCACCTCCGGAGGTTCTACCCCTAAAAAGGCCCAGAGCCTGTGAAGAAGGCGAATGCCTGTGAAGCTGTCGCGTTTTGGAAAAGGCCCAGAGCCTGTGAAGGAGGCGAATGCCTGTGAAGCTGTCACATTTTGGAAAAGGCCCAGAGCCTGTGAAGAAGGCGAATGCCTGTGAAGCTGTCGCGTTTTGGAAAAGGCCCAAAGCCTGTGAAGAAGGCGAATGCCTGTGACGCGAATGCCTGTGAAGCTGTCGCGTTTTGGAAAAGGCCCAGAGCCTGTGAAGAAGGCAAATGCCTGTGAAGCTGTCACATTTTGGAAAAGGCCCAGAGCCTGTGAAGAAGGCGAATGGCTGTGAAGCTGTCGCGTTTTGGAAAGGGCCCGGAGCCTGTGAAGAGGGCAAACGCCCGTGAAGCCTGCTTCCCCCAAGAAAGGCCCGGAGCCTGTGAAGAAGGCCAATGCCTGTGAAGCTCGCCGCCCGTGACACTCTCACGTAATAATGAGTTGGGGCTGTACACGCCCCGAAGTCTCAGGAGCGCCGACCTCAGGCCCTGGGGATCCCTCCCATGCCCAGTGGCAGCACTTACCTCCGCGCTGGTGAGAAGACATCGAAGACTAGATTAGGTGCCGGACGCGGCTTTTTCATTTGCTTTCCGCAGTTGGCTTGTTCATTCTCATTCGAAGTTTTATTGAAGCTGTTGCCGTCTTTGGCTCGTGGTTCTTCGACTTTTTCACTGTCCTGCCTCAATTTCTCTTATGCAAGGCCTCGCGAGGGGGGCAGCCGAGCGCCCTCGTGAGTGCTCCTTCCCTAGTCGTTCAAAGGTCTCGCGACCTGGGTCCATTACAGGAGCACCCCTCCAGTCCGTGCCCCACGGGCACCGCGACACGAACACATGGCCTGGGTCGGTCGCCCCCCACGGCTGGGGCCGGGAACTATCCACGCGCGGGCACGTAGCCGGAAGGCACGATAACGGAAGCAAAGCGATGATTAACAGCAATAACCCAAACACGCCCCCGCGGGGCTCCACGCTACTGTCTTTTTTACGCAGGAAAAAGGAAAAGAAAGAACAAATCAGGCGCAGCTCGCCTCACACCGGCCTGCAGGGAAGGCTCGAGCTGCCTCCGGGGCTCAGGCAGACTCCCTCTCGTGCTTCACCGAAGCGCGACGGCGGGCAGACACGCTACCACCTCCCAAGCAGGTACGACGGCGTGGAGGCTGACCGCGGCCATCGCTAGAAGAGTCGCCGCCTGAAGAAGAACCGGTGAAGCTTGGGGAACCCTGAGCGCCGCCAATCACGCGAGCGCTGTCCTCTCCATCATCGCCGAGGCTGGGTTCCCGACCATGGTCATCGTCCTCAGGGTAGCACCCTACGCGGCGACCATCTTCCCCAAACACCCTCACGTAGAGGGTGGCATCGCCGTCAAACTTTAAGTGCAGGGTGCATCGACGGCTCAGGCCACGCGCGCGGGCAAACGTCTGCCAACCGCGGGTCAAGGCCAGGCTCCCGGCTGCGGAGACCTCCAGTGAAGCCCATGAGGCCCGGCTGCAGCAGCCGTCTGCCTGAAGCCAGAGGCCGCCCGGGGCGCCGACCGGGAGCTCACCGAGGAGGAAGCGAGGAAGTTGAAGCCGGGTGCTAGTCGACTCCGCCGACCACACAATGAACTCTGCAGCACCTCCGTAGCGCGAAAGCGCGGCCTAGGGGGACGCGCGACCGAAGCGCGCCCCCGGCCGCAGTAGTCCACCCGTCACCGTGCTGGAAATCGTCTCCACGGCCGCGGGGAGCTGCCGTGGTGGCCACAGGATGTTTGCGAGGGCGCCCTCAGCCGCGCTTGGGCGGGGAGAGGCAGGCTCAACCTGGCGAGCCTTCCCCTTCTCTGCGGCCGAGAACCTCCTCGACAGGGCCATGATGAAGAAGGAGAAGCAAGGGCGAATGAACCGGAGGGGCGCGCGCCAATCCGTACTTATAACCGGCGAGGGCCAGCCGTCGGCCCCCACGATCGCAGGTAATCATGACCCGCTTTGCATGCAGGGACTTCTCCAATCCGTGCAGTTGCCGAGGCGTCGTGGGGAAGTGGAGACGCCCACGTCCAATCAACCGCCACGCGGCGCCCGAGGCCGCAGGCTGTTAGGGCCCGCGGTGCTTCGCACTTGCCCTTTCGCCTCCCTGCACGGCCAAGTCCGGGCGCGCCTTGGGCCCGGGGGCTACTGTCGGCGTTCTGGGAATGGGGGTCCCCAGACTTGCCTGCCTGCGGCCTGCGGCGTGGCTCGAGGAGGGGCCCAGCACGGCCCATCTTCATCAACACAGACCCAAGACCCTCGCGAGGGGTCAAGCCTCCCGGGGCGGACGACACAGAGCTTCCTCAGGCACGGCCTCATCAGGCTGGCTCGCAAGGAGGCGAAGAGATCAAGGCGGGATACCTCACGACGTGCCCATGACGCAAGCCATGACGACCAAGGGTGCCAGGCGGGCGTCAGCCCGCGCAGTGTCCTCCTTTCCTCTTTGGTGCAAAGGGAGCAAGCGCAGGTGAGAGCATCAAGCAAAGGCACCCGTTTCCGTGCAACGAGACCAAGACCAGCCCAACGGCAGGGAGGAAGTCATTGTGGAGCCCAAGCCATCGTCACCACCAGAGCCTTTGGCAGGGGAGGACCAACATTAGTCAGGATAAGTGTACTAGATGTCCCCCTTCAAAATGGCCAATTGTTTGCGCCCTTCCCGCTCAATATTTGGGAAGAGGCCCAGGGCCTTTGCCTATAAATAGGACTAGCCACCCCCAGGGTAGCAGGGGGAAAAAATCGGAGAAGAGAGAGAGAGAGAGAGAGAAGGTGACTGAACTCCTCCTAGCAGTTCGTCGCCCTAGCCAGGAACAGACCCTCGCGAGGCTGTTCTTCCTTGTATTGCTCATCATCATCATCCCAAGAGGCAATCCACCACACCACACACTAGAGTAGGGTATTGCACCACAACGGTGGCCCGAACCAGTATAAACCCTGTGTCTCTTGTGCTGTTCTTTCCATAGCTTAGATCTTAGAGAGGCGGAGGGGTGCAGGTAGGTAGAAGGCGAAATCTCCGCGCGCACCCCAGTGTTCGAACCCCAAGGGTCTGCCGGAACCCAAAATCCGACAGCAACCGCCCCTCCCTGGAAAAAACAGCACTGAGTTGCAGTCGTGTCGTAGACATGCAGTTGCAGTCGGGGGCGACACTTGCATTTGCCTAGTGGCAGACATGCAACTAGCCCTCCCTCCCCCCCCACCCCCGCCCGACAAAACACCACTAAGTTATGGACATGTTGAAAAGATGCAATTGCAGTCGGGGTGACACTTAAAATTGTGTGGCCAGTAGAAGATCTGCAATTGCAATCGGGGTCGACACTTGCAATTGCATGGCCGGTATCATACATGCAGTTGCAGTCGGGAGTGACACTTGCAGTTGCGTGGACAATAGCAGACATTCAACCGCCCCCTCCCACGACAAAACAACACTGAGTTGCACTCGCATTGAAGACATGCAGTTTCATTCACAGACGACACTTGTAGTTTCGTGCCTAGTGCCAGACATTCAAGCCCCCTTCCTCCGACAAAACGCCACTGGGTTGTAGTGTTGTTGCAATCGGGGCAACACTTGTAACTGCGTGCCTAGTGTCAGACATGCAAACGCCTCCTCCCCCGACAAATACATTTAATTTGCAGTCGTGTTGAAGACATGATGTTGTAGTCACAGACGACACTTGAAGTTGTGTGCCCAGTGGTAGGCATGCAACTGCCCTTTCCCGACAAAGCACCACTAAGTTACAATCATATTGAAGACATGCAGTTGCAGTCAAGGTCAACACTTGCAGTTGCATGCCTACTAACATACATGCAACTACCCCCTCCCCCCGACAAAACACCACTAAGTTGCGGTCATGTTGAAGACACGTAGTTGTAGTCGATGCAACACTTGCAGTTGTGTGGACAATGGCCTGCAACTAACCCCCCCCCCCCCACACACACACACCGACAAAAACACCACATAGTTGTAGTTGTATTGGAGGCATGCCGTTGGTACCCGTGGGGGCGGGGGAGGGTGGAGGAGGGTGCAACACCTGTAGTTGCATGCCTAATGGCAGACATGCAACTACCCATTGCGACAAAACACCACAGAGTTGCAATGGGGGCTAGACTTGTAGTTACTCCCTCCGTTCTAAATTACTTGTCATGGTTTTAGTTCAAATTTGAAATAAAACCATGACGAGTAATTTGGAACAGAGAGTACATGCTTAGTGGTTGACATGCAACTGCCCCTCTCAATAAAAACGACAAAGTTGCAGGTGATTTGAAGACATGAAGTTACAGATGGAACAACATTTGTAGTTGCATGACTAGTGACAGACATGCAACAACCCATTTCTATAGAACACCATAGAGTTGCATTGGGGGGTGACACTTGTAGTTGCAGGTTTAGTGGCAGGACATGCAACTGCCCCTTCCCAGATAAAACACCACAAAGTTGCGGTTGCATTGAAAAAGAAATGTTGTAATCGAAACACAGCACTCTGTATTTTTGTGCCTAGTGGTAGACATGCAGCTGCCCCCTCACCTCCAGCCCCCACCGCGACGAAATGTCACTAAGTTGTGAGGCGTTGAAGACATGCAGTTGCATCCGGGGGCAATTTGTGTGACCAGATGGCAATATTTTCAAATTTCAAAAATAAAATTGTTGTTTAATAAATATTAAAAAAAATGGATAACAAGAATCTTGTTGTTAGCGAGAAAAAGGTTTAAAAGGATCATTAAAAAATAAGGCAACAAAAAGTGATAAGACAAAATGCAAAAAAAAATGTATAACAAGGATCTTGTTGTTAGCAAAAAGAAGGTTTGAAAAGACCATTAAAATAAGACAAGGAAAAAGTGACAAGACAAAATGCAAAAATAATAATTAATGCCACATGGACCAGACAAAAAAGGTTTAATATAAAAAACCTGTTTTAAAAAAACATGTCAAACGACATGCATTAACATACAAAAATGGGAATATATCCGCATATATATGCACATACACATGAAATAAACATGGTCATCACATATTTAAAATAAATTATGCACAAAAAAATGTCCATTTTGAAAGTCTATGTTAGAACATTGCAGATTTTAAAAAAAATCAATACAGTGGAATATATTGTTCATAAACCGTGAAACAATATTTGAGGAAAAGGAATAAGAAATGTAAAGAATGAAGCAAAAAAAGTAAAATGAAAACATAAAAATAATGGAAATTTGAAAAAGAAACAAAATCAGAACAAAAAATAGAAATATCAACATTTTTTTCTCGAATACGCATGAGTGTGCGTACTATATATATTAAAGAAGAAGAGCCAAGACGGCTGATACAACGCCTTTCGACAACGTGCCACCCATCAAGGTTAGCATCCACATCCATCGTGACAAGAAATATATTAGGTAGTTCTTGCTTTCAACCCACCAGCCCACTAACTCCGCGGTCAAACCTGCCCAGTTTATACTACAAAAACAAGTCAACAACGAATGAGAAAAGAAACGAGAGGAACAAAAAGCGAAAGCAATCTATCACGCACGTCCAGCACGCCCCAATGAACAACCAGACCCGACAGAACAAAAGGAAAGAGCCCAACCAGAAAATATAAGGGAAAAAAGCAATCGGACTGGGCGTGCACCTTAATGGGCCGAATTCAAACAAGAAACTCATCTGCGCGAATCTTCGAGAGTCAGCGATCCTGTTAAGAAATAAAATATGTAATTAATTGTATGGAAGGGATGCCTCTCAGAAGGTGTCTGTTGGGGAAGAGGTGTCTTCCCAACACACTCCTTCAGGCTGTATATAAGTGGATCTCCCACATTGCAATAGACTAAGAGGATCATTTGTATCTCTCCTTTGTCTCCTTTACTTTGATACTACAATACGTTATTAGCACATAGCCTCTATCGAGAGAAATCTGGCCAAGACGACGGCGGTTACACACGCCACAGCCCTCTCAAGCAACGACGGCACGGATCACAGGAAGAGCGATTCCATCCAACGCGAGACGTGTTTTTTGATGCCGCACTCAGCGTTGTGCAGCACGAAGCCATGGCGATCTGATCGGCATTTAGCCAGTTCACGTCGAGTTCGCGTGCAGAAGGGGATTAATCAATCAAGCGGTTTCCAATCCGTAAACAGGGGGAAGCGGTTTTCAATCCATGAGATGATTCTGTTTTGTCTTCTTGTGATCAATCAATTTGATTTCTCTTGTACGCACATGCAATCGCATGCAGATGCAGGATCGATTTCAACCAAGCGGTTGCTACAAGAAGAGAAGCGAACGCAGAGCGGGCGCTCGTGTGCGTGACTTTCCCGCAGCGGCTTCCGGCATCGTCCGCGACTGCTGACTTCGAGCGACCGTGGCCCTAGGGCGGCAACAACACGCGATGGCATGGTTGACTACGCAAGGACATGCAGCGGCATCACCATGGAGCATGCATGCATCCGTACATGAGATTAATCATGGGAATGTTAATTTCGTTTGTCTTCTTGTGATTAAGTAATACGGAGAATCTTGAGTTTTCCTGTAAGAATTGCTTGGCTTTCCGCTGAGAGGAAAACTCCGTCCAACCGGCAGTTACATATGCTCGCGGCGGCCGGAGTCGTCGTATTGCATTCGCATTAGGCAAACGAAGGCCTCTGATGCAGATCAATTCCACGCGGTGCTTCTACAATAGATTGGGATTAGTCAATAGATTACTTAACCAGTGATCTTCCAATTAATTTTCTCCTGTAAATCTATGCACTCACAAGATTTACTCCTATCTGAACACGTACATAAGGAGAAAACAAGAAGGAACTCAGACATTGGAATCCATCGATTCCAAGGAGGAGAAAAGGATCATGGCGTTGATGCGTCTCATAATCACGACGAAGATTGCTACCCACCCAGCGTGTGATGCAGCATCGGACGCGCGCGTCGGACGAATTGTGGTGGCATAAGGCGTCATCAGGTTAGTCCTGCAGCTTATTCCAATTTGCTGCTAAGCCTTAGGCTTATTGAAAATTACAAATGAGCCATCAAGATCATGGGACTTTGTAGTTTAGCCAGAGGCTTGCTATTTTCAGAACTTTAACCGTAAGGTTATTGTTATTTGCGTTTTATGCCCCAGGCTTCGGAGCAAATATACATGATAGACCATCGGGTCTTGCTTTGCATAATAATTGATTATGCATCGTTTTACATCATGTAAATTGACCGTTTGAGGCCCCTCAGTCCTCATATATGTTGCACAAGTATGTATGTACTTCTGCATTTACTTGTATTACATGAGTAATACCGTTGCAAAGCAATATGTTGATTCCATTATTTGCATAAGAATATGGAACCTGCTTGCAAATTTGGAAACATGAGATAGTGAAGTGTATGATACTACCTGACTATGGCAAATTTACATTTGTCACAAGGAATCGACAAATGGTACCCACTGCTTAACTGCAGATTATCCAATGTTATTGTGAGGTCTATATTATATTATTTTGACATAATGACTTCCTTCAATTCTGCACACAGCTTATGGATTGCATTATGGCAACGAATTAATTTCATCCACAACTGCGAGGGCTACACCGCACCATGTGGTGATTACCTTCAATGTGTTTTTAATTAACATAAGGTTGTGAGATGCTCCATAAGAGTGAGGTCTACACTACTTAGTAGTGATTACCTCCATTTGTTGAAAGCAAAAATGAAGGCACAAAACTTATGACATAGCCATTATGAGGCCTACACTGTTGATGCCTACCTTCATGATGTTCTTCCAAATACTTGTCAATTTCATAACATTTGTCATTAGTTGTGACTATAGTGTCGCATACTCCATCAGGAGAGGAATCCAAGGCATTAGTGGCGCCTATGCTACATATTGTTCTATGAAGAGAATTATGCAAACGCTTGCATATTTGGTGATTACCTTCCATGCATACACAACTTATGAGGTTCCATCATAGCTATGAATTAAGTTTCATGCACAACTGAGAGGTTCACGCCATTTTATGGTGATTACCTTCACGTGTTATAAATAACATAAGGTTGTGTAGGCTATGATCAATGAGAATTGTTCATAAGAGTGAGGCACCACTAGGTGGTTGACTACCTCTATGTGTTTTAAGAAAAATTAAAGGTTTGTCCCTTTTGAGGTGACTACCTTTACTTGGAAGATCCACACCATACTGTGGTGTTCTTCTGGAAGGCTTTCCCTATGGGTCACTAAGAATCACCATCGCCATGATTATGCTTAGCCATGGCATTTTTATCCTACTTAATTTGCATGAGAATTTCATGCAACATATGGCTGACCTTTCTGGAAAGGAGATGCGATGAGATGGCATTTGGTGGGAGTAACTATTTAAGATGGGTCATCGACATTAAAGATATTGTCGACCTGAAGCCTTGTTTCCAAACTCCACCTGCAGAAAATGTCATGGCTATTTATAAATAGCTAAGAATATGCATATTTGCATTTATGTACCATCGCAATGGCTCGATTCTCAAACTGGGTATGTAATGGATGATGAATATCCATTTTCCCTTAGAGCCTTCATTGAGGCGAGATATATTGTTATAAGCATCACATGAATGATTATCAATTCGTTGTCAGGACTTCAAGTCCGTTGAGCCTTATAACTATGTTGTCTTAAATCAACACTATGTTGAGATTATGTGATAAGGCGGCTTCAGATGTATGTCTAACTATAAGTCCTTATTGCACTTTACGTTCTCCTAGGATGGTAAACAGAATATCATTTTTATTTCATGATGAAATTCCTGAAATTCATGTTAGTACTCTTAGTACTAAGAAATAGTGGTTAGAGAACCACGAGGAGTTGAATGTAAAGAGAAGAGAAAAAATGACAAGCAGAAATTGAGTGTATATCTCAAAAGGGAATGGATCATTTAATTTAAATGATCATAATGAAAACTTTCAAGTTTGTCAAAATGGTGGTTTTACGAAATGTTGTACTAATGATTACCAATCGGTCAAGTATTGGGTTGAATCATACCACCGGCTCACTCGAGGCAAATGATTTTAATGGGATACATTTGAAGTTCTACTTCAAAAGGAAACATCCAAAGAATATACTGGCATGATAGAAGGAGAATAGACTCCTCTATATTGATGATATGCTTGTGGAATGATATTCCAAAGATATTTTGAAGATCTCGTGTAGTCTCCTAGTTATCCCTAAATATCATTAGCCTATAATTGTACTACTACATATAGTATAAATTGCAACATCTTGTCCCACGGACAAGATAGTTGAAATAGTTGAGTGTATGAATCAGTTGATACTCAATCTTGTTGCATACATAATAATGTTTCCTCCTTTATCATCATGGTATTGGACGATTAGTATTATTGACAATTCTGTTGGCCACAACTTGGCAAGTTGCAATATTCGCAACAAACATGAAATTGTTTTGTGCACTGCATGTCACATTGGGGAATTAATTTTAAGGCACTCTCACCTTAAAATTTGAAACGAGCCAGCCAATATTCTTGATTGCATTCAAGAATACGTTTGGATTATTCAACTATTATCTGGGTTATGTTAGTACTTCATGGTGTTAATAGACGCATCCAAAGATGGTCTTAGATGTGTATCATCCACACAACACCATGTGTTTACTAAATTAATTGCTCAAATTGACGAATTTAGAGCAAATTATTCTAACGTGGGATAATTCCATTGGCATGCAAATGTCGTTGAAGTTGATTCACGAGCATTTAATGGTTATATTCAGTATATAGTGCATAACCAGAATGGTTTGGCTTGATCTCTTATGAAAGAGATTCAATATTGCTTGGCCAATGTTGCAGAATTGTGATTTACCAACATTTTGTTGATGGTAACATGCGGTCTCACACTCCGCATATTTGGTCTAAATGAGACCAATGATACTGCACCCCCTTGCAATTTGTACGTGGAAATAAGTGAAGTATTTTCCATCTGCGGTAATTCGGTTTTATACCGATATCACCACCCCAGCGTATATCATGGGCCTTCACATATGGTTGGGATCTATGTGAGGAATAACTGTGGTATGTTCGTTAATCCGCTGAATACCTTATTTGCAGCCCATACGCTGATTGCTTTTGCAATAAGAATATTTTCTGGCATTAGGGGGAGATGTGTACCACAGAGAATGCCAGGAAATGGATAAGAAATGTCATAGACATTTTGTCCACGTACTTAAGAATCTGAACTGCATGTTCAGGTTGTGAGAAATTTGCAGCATATTGCAAATAATCTGCCAAGTATATTTACTGATGACAAATGTGTCACTATGGTCAAGTACCAGAACGAGTGGAGGTACCTAATAAACCACTTGTCTCCCTAGATGAGAGCAAGAGGGGGAGAATTATGGTCGCATGAGATTAAGTTCTCATATGTTTCAGTGGAAACATGGGAGATTGACTCCTCGATCAGTAAATATGATTCAACATCGGGCTGAATGACATCTGAGGGATGCGCGGCATCCAAAATCCAACACATATGTGCACACATTTTAGGTGTTGGGACATCGAAACACCTTGACTCCGTTGTTGTGGGAAATCACAAGGAGTGAAGAGGCTTAATAAGAATTCCATGATGATATTAATTCATGAGAATCGTATGTGAGAAAGTCTACATATGTCGACATAAAATTATTCTCGAGAATTGCTAGAATCCTTTTGGGCCCTGAACCAAATCCATGGACAGTGTTGTTGCACTTATATTGGTTCAAATGAAAGGAAGCAATTAAGGAAGAGTGGCACTCGCTCATCAAAAGAGAGGTATTTACCATTGTAAAACCTGCTCCTCATAAGTATCTTTTAGAGGGAAGAGAAGTGAATTTTTGTTTGGAAACAAAAATAAATGAGGTGGTGAGAAAGCGAGGTTTGTAGCACAAGGGTTTTTCGCAGAGACTCGACATCGGTTACAATGTAGCATACCTTCTTGGTATGAGTGGAATTATGTTTCGATACTGAATGTTAATGGTAGTACAGATCCATATGGTTGATGTATGTAATGTCTACATACTCCCATGGGTTAATTAGTTTGGATGTATATATTGAAGTCATTGAATGACTTAATATTCTGAATCCAAAGGTAAATCGCAACATGTATGTGTGGAACTTCTGAAGTCAGTCTATGACTTGAAGTAGTCGGAGAATTGTGTGGTGGAGCCGACTAAGTGACTTATTCCTTGACAAGAATTACTCTCAAACTAATGATTTTTGACGTGTATTCATGAAGAAATCCTGAATTGGATTTTACATCACCTTAATTTGTGGTGTCTATGATCTTATCATTAAAGTCTATATAAGACACGAAATACACACAAATCATGTTAAGACGGATATTTGGTTTAAACCAAATTATGCTAAGTTTATGACTTGAGCATCCCCCTAAGATATTAGTCTTCATATATCCGAAAATATTGGAGAAGTTCAATATGGATATATTATATCAAAGACACATATGGTCATATTATACCTAATATGGGATACAGATCCTTAAGACATAGGCGAGATGGTGAAGTGATAGAGGAGCATGAATTGCCATATCTAAATACCATCGAAGCACTCATATATCTTGCAAAATATGTCAGGCCTGACACTATAGTTTTTGGCAATTTATTGAGAGTGCAATTCCCTGAAAGGTATAAGGTTTTTGTAAGGAATATCCTAAGATATATCCAGGGCACAAAGGGTCTTGATCAATTTCATTCGAAAAATCAAGATGGGACCATGGTTTGATATATTGATAGTGGTTAATTATCTGATCCCACAATGCCATATCAAAGACTGGGTTTGCTGGAAGAGTATTTTGAGGGAAGTCTTCAAAATAGACTCTAAACTAGTCATTCCAGTAATCATTCTATTTTATTAGAAGCATCACAAAATGTGGATGACTTCATAAAATGATTGGCCACATGTGAAATCGTGTGGAGATTATCATTATCTACCAAGATAATGTCACTTGTATTGCTTATGGGTTATATTTATCCTTGTGACAAAAATGTAAGAGGATAATATGCAAACAGATTATTGCGATATTCACAATATCTATATCAATGTTTATATTCCAGAACTAGGTTCGTGGAATTGGTATGAGATATTCTTGAGGTTTGCAAAGTTTAGGGGGAGTAAAATCCCAAGTTATAACCCGTTTGTGATCCTCAAATCACTCATATTGCACTCTTTTTCCCTTTATGAGTTTTCCATGATGGTTTCTCATATAAGGTTTTTAATGAGACAATATAAATACAAGTGCAGATATATGTCATATTGATTTCTCCTTATATTTTTCCCATTGGATTTTAAAGGAGTTTTAGGTGGCATATCGTTATAATGTTTCTCCTCAAATTTTCCCACAGGGTTTTAGGGGAGTTTTTGGATTGCAATATACAAATGACGAATTGATCAAGGGGAAGTGTTAAGAAATAAAATATGTGATCAATTGTACGGAAGGGATGCCTCTCAGGAGGTGTCTGTTGGGGAAGAGGTGTCTCCCAAACACACCTTTTTAGGCTGTATATAAGTGGATCTCCCACATTGCAATAGACTAAGTAGATCATTTGTGTCTCTCCTTTGTCTCCTTTACTTTGATACTACAATAGATCCAAAGGCTGGGGTGTCGACTGAGACTTCCTTAAAACTCAGTCGACTGAGTTTTAGCGTATCCATTCCTAATAATCACGATACTGGAGGACAGGTGGATGAGAGGGACGCGGGGCACGACATCGGCACCTGCCCAGCCACAAGCTCACAGTACGCCGCCCAGCATTCCTCCAGCGTCGCGCCGTCCTCCTGCCCTGCTCCAGCGCCACATCACCGTCCTCTTCCCTGCTCCAGAGGCGCCTCACCACCCTCCCGTGATCCCGTCCTACTCTACACTAGTGCCGCATGCCATCCTCACGCCCTGCTCCGGCGACGCCTCAGCCCTCTTCTACAGCGCCGTTGCCCCGCCCTTCCGCGGCGTCACTCGACCTGGCCCCCAACCTCGGTGGATCCGGAGCAGCCGCTCACGACAACAACCTTACCCCAGGTGGTCGCCTTCCCCAGACGCCGCATCGCCGTCCAACTGTCACCGCCCTTGTTCCCATATCTGGCCCCTGATGGTAAAGTAATAAGACACAAGGAAACAAGATGAAATATTCTGCATTTTCCTTCTTTTTCCAATTAGCGCTGCATGTAGTTGTGTTCCTGATGTGATTCAGCGTGGGATTATAGGTGTGACTTAAGCATCTTATTGTGATTTGGTATGGGGTATCGGTGGTGTGATTATCTTGAGTGAACCAAAGTAGTTCCAATCAACAAAATATGAACCAATTTGACAGTACAAAAAGATGGTCAAGATAGAGATCAGTTTAGTTCAGAGGCACTCAGATGCTATATATATGTAGTTTCCATTCTCTATACGAGAAAGCTATCTTCCTGCCGACTGGTTGTTTGTAACAGATCCACACTGTTTGGATGCCGTCCGTTTCGTATCCAACGGCGCGCGTTTTGCTTATGTGTTTCGGACGTCGCTGTCGCTGTGATCCGGACGTCGCTGTCGATCCCGCTCCCACCGAATGTCGTTGTCGCAGCTGTTTTTTTATTTTTCCTTTCTGATCCAAAGGAACGTAGTTGTCGCCGTTTTTTTCGTTTGTCCTTTCCGATCCAAATGATGCTCCTTATTGTTTTCTTTTCTCGCGTATTGATTGTCAGTTCCAACGAGTAAAAAAACAACGTGCAAAGTAGGGTTTGAACCCAGGTCTGTTCAATGTTGTACAATGTCAATAATGGACTCACCTGATACTACTTGTTGTCTTACAAATGGAAACTATCTATGTGACCTTTTTAAACCCCATGGTAGGAAATAAAAAATTGTTTTTTTGTTGTTTGTTGGCCCATTCTTGTACTTCCCCGTCCCAAGATATGTGACTCAAATTTGTACTAATTCATACAGAGGGAGTACATTATTTCATATACATTATAAGTTGTGGAATATTATGATGACTCACACATCACAGACCTGATAATTTATGTACCTGAGTCCTGATAACTTTTGACGTGTGTGTGTGTGGGGGGGGGGATGATCAAATATCCCCTGATAATTTTTGTGTGAATAACATGGTAACTCACACATCGAAGACCCGATAACTTATGCACCCCGATCATGGTACTTTTCACGAGGGAAGAGTGATGAAATATACCCCCGGTAACTTTTATGTGCATAGCATGGTAACTCACACATCGTAGACCTGATAAGTAATGTACCCCCAGTCTTGGTAAATTTTGGTGACCAGGTGGGGGAAGGGTGGTTGATGAAATATATCCTTGGTAAATTTTTGTGTGAATAACATGATAACTCACACATTGGAGACCTGATAACTTATGTGCCCCAGTCCTGATAACTTTTCGGTGATGGTGGTGAGGGGTGGGGAGGGTTGTTGATGAAATATACCTCTGGTAACTTTTTTTGTCAATAGCATGGTAACTCACACAACATAGACCTGATAACGCAGGTACAAACAACGCGGTAACTTAAGACCCGAATACAATGTTATTTAAACATACCCCAGTTATTTCTGTGCAAACAACATGGTAATGTATGCATCCGGAGCTGATAACTCGGGTATAAATATTGGTATTTTTTACTCAGGGGAAAGACCGAAAGAAGTCGTTGAAAACACATCTCCGGCCACTTCTGCATAAATAACATGTTAGTATACATATAACATAACTAATAACTTTACGGTAACCTTTGACCAAAAAAGTGATCAAAACATGTCAACATGAGATCTAGTTTCGAAGTTCTCATCATGATGGATTATTTTTGTGAAGACGATTTTTCAATCAAAAACGATAATTTGAGTTATAAAACATTTTGTAGTTTCGAAATAGCAAGAATTTACAATGACATCAGATTTCATGTGCTCTACTGCATTTGCATGCGAAGAGAATGTTGGAGGAGCCATTTTCATGCCCCGGTAATTTATATGTAAACAAGATGATAACTTATGTACCACAGATGTGATAACTTACTTAGCGTGGGGCTGGTAACTTTTGACCCGGAAAAAAAGTCGTCGAAACATATCAACATGGAATCTAGTTTCGAAGGTCTCGTTGCGACAAATCTTTTATGTGAAAACGGTTTTTCAATCAGAGCGACGGTTAGAGCTACAAAACATTTTGAATTTTCGAATTAGATGGAATCTCTGCTGACATCATCATTTTCGTCTTATGTGCATGCATGCAACAATTGGGGAAAAGAGTCTGTGTGGGCTCTTAGTATTTTTTTCAAAGAAATTAGCCGCATGCATGCATGCACCTACTTTAGGTGAATAGCGGAAAACTCGTCCGGATCTGTTGCTAATGTTCGGAACGGTCGGACATTAGCATAGTCCTTCTCTATAAACCTGTAAGTGAACGGATAGTCTATCTAGGGAAGTAGCCGTGGATTTGCAGCTCTATATATATGTGTCCACCCCCAACATATAGTCTATATATATATAACATACCAGGGTAATCAATTGTGATTTTTGCTCTGTTTTCTTCTAAGAATCATAGGATTTTTTTTGGCCAGGCTTCTTGTTAGTGGCGTCGGGCTAGCATTTCCAAGGTCGGGATTTTGTAAGCCCGGCCCGAGGTATGCCCAGGTTTAGTTTAAGGGTTTGCAGCTCTGAAGATGGTGTGTTTAGTTTAAGAAAATAAGATAAAAAATGGTAGCAGGGGATGCATATCACAATAATCACCCATTGCATAGGCATCGTATAAAACGACCTCACGTTGCTCCACCAGCTTGGTCACCACAATTTCCTAGCGAATATGCACTAGGGCAAATAACTATCTTTCAGATTAGTTTGGCTTCTTTCCTTTATACCCAAAGTATGGTGCTATAAAAAGCTCTTGGCATATCTAATGTGGTTGATTGTGAAAAAACCCATAAGGTGAGTGCAGCTGACGCCATGTTAGTCTTTAATTTCTGTTGGTTGAATTGAAATGGTTAACTGAAAATGGCCTGAATCTTTGAATGTAGTGGCATTCTGATGCTTTATATGCTTTACACTCTCCAAGGTAGCATGTTTAAGTAATCTTTTTTCCATTGTTGGTAGCCAATGTTTTTGAAGTTGGAGCACCTAGATCGTGATCGGTATGTATCTTAGTGTTGAAGAGTTGGTGTTTCAATGAATAGGATCAGGTCAAGTATGTAAACATATACCACAGTTTAGGTGATTTGTGCTTTCTCAGATTTGCGTTAGCATGACAATTGTTTATTTAATAAGTCCCTAGGAAGAGTGGCTTGCTATATTACAACACTGGATGGATTCCTAGCAAGAGCTGCTTTGCTACAGGCAAGATTGGCCCAATTTGTTCCATCACGCGTCAGGTTTGCAATCTCACAGTTCTCAAAATGCCAATGCTTGTTTAGTTACATGTTTTCTTAAATTTGCTTATGTAAAGTTGTAACTATGAACTTTTGATGCTTAAATAGGTAGCAACACAACCACTTTTACTGGAGCCTGTTCTAAGCTAGGTTTATTATAGACATTAATTTGTATTATTTCACTTTCATGCCACCTTTTACTCTAATAATTGAGGTTTCTTTTTCATTGGCTGATACTTGCAACTGCAGCTTTGTCATATCAACTTATTTGTGTCAGCAGACTAAATCAAGGGATTTTGTTTGTAAATGCTCCCACACCGTTGCTTAAAAAACATGCATTGTATTGTTAACCTACCATGTAGCAGACATGTCAGTCATCAATCATATATATTCAACAAACATTGTATAATCTTGTCAGCAGCTCTCCTACACTGAGCCCTTTGTCAGATAAGCAACTGGAGAGCGATGACCCTGAAGCTACAAGACCTGGCGCTCCAATACAGGCCTCAAGGCCCAGTCACAATAAGAACCCCCCCCAGTGGCTTGCAGGCCCAGACTGGGCCCGCTAAGGGATGTAACTGAGATCAGTATAAGAGAGAGTGCTCCTTCATCGTTTTGACTTGGCTAGGCTATGGTAGAGGCTTCGGCCGATCTGAGAGATTTCTTGTAAATTCATACTTGCTGTGAGGGAGGACGGGCGGAACAACAATCATATATCACAATTCATCTTAGATCGAGTGATTCGTGGCCTGTATCTTACAATTGGCATCAGAGCCGTTCGTCCTGGAGATTCCCCACCACCAGTACCCAACTCGGTTCAAGGTGCAGCGGCGAGACGAGATCATGGAGGATCTATCAGACGAAGCCCGTTCGATCTACGATCTGCTCAAGGGGGACATGGCTGGCACCATCGACAAGCGCCTCAAGGACCGGAGGAACGACCTGGTGCAAGCTGTACGCGAGATGCTCGACGAAACGTCGGCCAATTTGGAAGGCGTCATCACGAGACAAGTCGACGCAATCAGGGAGGATCTCACGGGTGAGATCAACCAAGTGAAGGCATAGGTGGAGAAGATCAAGGAGAGCGGTCAGGATCTGCGTCCAAGCGGTGTAACCACGCCCAGGAGATTGTTCACTGCAGGGGCGTCGTCCTTGACTGAAGATCAAGGAGCTGATAAGGAGAACAGAGATAGACCGCTAAACTTGTACGTTCCTCCTCCGGTTAGAAATTCTGGTGGCTCCAAATCAACCCCAGTGAGATCAATTTCTCTTCGCGACCCCAACATAGCAGTTTCTTCAGAAAACACTTTTCGGGTAGAACTGCCACGATTTGATGGAACTAACCCATGTTTATGGCAAACGAGATGTGAAGACCAATTCCAGTTATGGGCAGTTAATCCTCTAGTGTGGGTCTCAATGGTTTCAGCACAGTTTGAGGGAGCGGCAGCACGTTGGTTGGAGTCAGTACAGCGCAGGGCGCCGAACGTCAGCTAGGATGAATTTTGCAATTTACTGCAAAGCAGATTTGCCAGGAATCGGTATCAGCAGCTTATCAGTTAACTGCTTATGAATCTGCTCCTGATCCATTGCACTATGTTACCAGGTTCATGGATGGTCTCAAACCAGCTGTTAAGGTACAAGTAGCAATACAAAAACCCAAGGATCTTGACTCTGCTTATGAGTTGACATTGCTACTGGAAGAAATTGGAGATGGGCACACTTCCATTAACAGCCAAGCTAGAAGAGCTTCGGCTATGCCTTTGCCTTTACCTCTCCCTCCTATCAAACAGAAGGTTACTGAAGAGAAAAAGCCAATGGAGTTTCAAAGATCTCAAGCAGGGGACAGATGGTCAGCTCTGAGAAATTATAGGAAGGCAAAGGGATTATGTTTCATATGTGGAGAGAAATGGGCTCAGGACCACCAGTGCAAGGCCTCTATGCAATTGCATGTAGTTCAGGAAATGATTGATCATTTGCAAGATTTACAGCAGAACTCTGATGAGGAATCAGACAAACAAGGGCAGGTCCACATGCTGTGTGCCACAATAAACAGAGACAACAAATCTAGCAAGACCATTTTGCTATCTATGACAGTACAAGGTAACCCAATGATCTTCTTGGTTGACTCTGGAAGCACTCACTCCTTCATAAATGAGAAATTTGCAGATAGATTACCAGCAAAAAAGGGAAGCAGAGCAATGAAGGTAACTATTGCTGGAGGAGCCACCTTAATTAGTAACCAAATCATTGAAGCCTGTGAATGGACATGTGATGATCATCAGTTCAAGTCTGATTTCAGATTACTGGATTTGGGTGATTATGATGGGATTTTGGGACTTGACTGGCTGGCAACTCATAGTCCCATGCAAATAGATTGGAAGCAAAAGTGGTTGGCATTCCAACACCAGGGTAACTTGATCACCTTGCAAGGCCTAGCTCCTGATGAGTTTGCTTTCACAGTTTTGTCTATCTGTTTGGAACTACCAGCTGATGAAGCTAACAAACTTCCTGAAGAAGTTAAGCAGGTCCTAGATAAATTTGCTGATGTGCTTGCTCCTCCTAAAGGACTGCCACCCAGAAGACAATTTGATCACACTATTCGGTTGATTCCTGGAGCCTGTCCTGTAGCAAAAAGACCTTATAGAATTCCTCCTCATTTAAAGGATGATTTGGAGAAACAGATTGCAGAAATGTTGGAATCTGGTGTCATTCGAATGAGTAGTAGTCCTTTCTCTTCTCCTGTTATTATGGTAAAAAAGAAGGATGGCACATGGAGAATGGTAGTCGACTACAGACATCTTAATGCTCTCACTATTAAAGGAAAATTTCCTCTTCCAATTATTGATGAACTCCTGGATGAACTAGCTGGTGCAGCTTGGTTTTCTAAATTAGATTTGAGGGCAGGATATCATCATATGAGATTAGCCCCTAGAGAAGAGTATAAAACTGCTTTCTCCACTCACAATGGACACTTTGAGTTTACTGTGATAGGGTTTGGTCTGACAGGCGGCCCTAACACCTTCCAAGGAACAATGAACTTTGATTTGTCTCCAGTTCTCAGAAAATGCGCAGTTTGTTTCTTTGATGATATACTCATATTCAGCAAGACACTTCGGGAACACATATTGCATCTCACTCAAGTGCTACAAATCTTGAAGGAGAAACAGTGGAAGGTTAAGCTCAGCAAGTGTGATTTTGCCCAGCAACAAATTTCATACCTAGGCCATGTTATCAGTGACAAGGGAGTTTCAACAGACCCTAGTAAGGTTACCGCTATTGTCAACTGGCCCACACCAACAAATGTTAAAGAGGTGAGAGGTTTCTTGGGTCTGACAGGATATTATAGAAAATTCATCAAGTCTTATGGAATTATCAGTAAACCCTTGATTGATCTTCTGAGGAAGGGAGAGATCTTTGTGTGGAATCCCATGGCTGATAATGCGTTTGTTGCTATGAAACAATCCTTAACTTCTGCACCAGTTTTGGCTCTGCCTGACTTTTCTCAACCTTTTGTCATTGAGACCGATGCATGTGAGTATGGAATAGGAGCTGTTCTCATGCAGAAGGGACACCCACTTGATTTCATTAGCAAGTCGTTGGGCCCAAGGAGCAGGGGTCTTTCAGTTTATGAAAAGGAATACATGGTTATTTTATTAGCAGTGGATCAGTGGAGACCCTATCTACAATTGCAACAGTTTGTTATCAAAACAGATCAGAAAAGTTTATCTCATCTGGTGGAATAGAGGTTACATACCCCTTGGCAACAAAAAGCTTATACCAAGCTCATGGGGGAGCCCGTCTCCTCATATCAAGTTTGATCTACCCTGAGCCGTCTGCTATGCACTAGAGCTTCTCTTTGGTTAGTATCCACTCTTCAACGAAGAGGTCACCATGTCGTTTTTTCTTAGTTATCAGTCTCTCTTTGGTTAGTATCAACTCTTCAACTAAGAGGTCTTTTCTTCTCATTATTTATTCAGTTTCCAGCCTTCAGTCTAGGGAAAGTAGTGGCTGCACCCACTCTCGGTGCACCCACGGTGCACCCACGCAAAAAAACATATCAAAACATTTCGAAAAAAATCTGAAACTTCGTGAAAATGATCATCAACAAATGTCATGAGGGCTTGCAAAGTTTGGTGGTCAAATAACATTCGAGAAGTGCTCTACAAAAAAGACAAAATTGCAAAATCTGCTCAAACAGTGCACGTACATTTTGACTAATTTTCAGTGATTTTGTCTTTTTTGTAGAGAGCTCCTCGAATGTTATTTGACCACCAATTTTTGCAAGCCCCCATAACATTTGTTGATGATCATTTCCACGAAGTTTCAAATTTTTTCGAAATGTTTTGATATGTTTTTTTGCGTGGATGCACCGTGGGTGCACCGAGAGTGGGTGTAGAAGAACCACTCTCTTTAGTCTATTAAGCTCTTTTTACCCAGTTAAATAATTTTCTTCAATACAGTAGCTCAGTTATTCTTCGTTACAGTAGTTCAGTTTTTCATATGCCCTTTCAGTTCAGTTAACTAGTCATTGTGTATTCCTAGGTTTCCCTTTTCAGATCCTCATTCATCTTTTTAGATATCATTTTCATTGATCAATATTCTTGATTTCTTTTCCTTACTTACTACTCCCTCCGTTCCAAAATAGATGACTTAACTTTGTACTAACTTTAGTATAAAGTTAGTACAAAGTTGGGTCATCTATTTTGGAACACAGGGAGTAGTTCTTTAGATATCTTTTTTTCATTGATCACTATTCTTGATTTTTCTTTCCTCGGTCACTAACATTGCAGTGCTCTTGTAGGACATGAATTTTCTCCATGTAGTCTTGTAGTCTCCATTTATACCTGAAATCAGTTTTTGTATGTTTTTGTACATTTTTGCTTTGTTTCAGAAATCAGAGCAGTTCACATTATTACATTTTTTATTTTCTGCACTCTGCCCTTTGGGATAATCAGTATATATTACTTTTTTTTAGTTTCCATTCGGAACTATTTTCATCAAACTCTTGTTAGAAGGTTTCAAAAAGAAACCTAAACTGTTCCTATGGACTGCTCGGATAGTCGGATGACGTGTGAAGTGACCGCGTCGTTTTCACGCGACTTGTGGTGATCGGCGCACTTCATCTCTGACCTTTGGGCACTTGGCTTGCTAACCTACTGGTGAGATGCACTCCTCCTGCGAGAAGGATCCCAACGCCCCCTCCCCCCCTTCTCTATGACGAGGAGGGTGTTGCCTTGACTCGCGAGTGGTCTGCGATTCTGAGGTACTCGGTGCTCGGTGAGGGAGTCCAGATTTGCTTCCCCGGTCACGTTGTGCTAGTTGGTATGTTGCAGGGGAAGTCACACGAGGCGCATCGGTATGTCACGCACACCGAGGTTGGGAGAGAGGCCGCCATGAACTCGAGAGGGGATTCGCCATTAAATCACCAAGGACGATGTGCCCCTATGTTCCACCCCCTATTCGCATTCCATCAAGATTTGACGCCATCTCTCCGTCTTCACTGAGCTCCAGGACTTCACCTCTCCATGATATCCATGGTGGACAGTAGGTTGCGCATGGAAGCGCGGATGTTGGAGATAGCTAGTGGAGATGATCTGAAGATGGCGCGGACACAGGAAATCATCTTCTGGTTCACAGAGGAGCGCCAGATGAAGGCGGCGGCGGCAATCTACAGAAAACTTACCAAGGCGGAAGACATGTGCCTCACTCCGTCTAGGATATCGATGGAACCGCTCGAGATTCTGTTATGGCCGATGGGCGAGGCGGAGTCGAAGAACCCCAAGCAGGTGCTCAAATGGAGGACGTTTCGCTCATGGCGCCGTGCTCCTATGGGACCGACGGAGTACGTGGTGGGCGCGGTGATGGCGCTCGCATTGTCCTCGAGGACGAGCTGGTGGCTCCATCGGGCCCGCCCCCGAGGATGAAGAAAATCAAGGAGGGTGATTCACATGCCACGGAGGTCGCCACGCTTCCCGGGGCGCTCACCTCGCCTGCTCAGCCTCACTCGCTCTTTCGCGCCAGAGTAGGGGTCTCCCTTGCCGACAACCACTTTTGGTTGCTGGCTGACAATGATTTCGATTTGGAGACTGGGTACTTGTCGGATTTGGATTGTAAGTATGGTTCCTCGTCTAAATACTTGCATTCTCCATTACGCTTTAATATGGCGAGGATTGCTAGAAGTAGTAAAAAATGAAGAAAGCTATTAAGCTTCGGGAGAGCACAAAATCGCACAATACCTTTGCTACAAAGGATTGCTCTGTAGCTCAAGCAATTATTGATGATGTGTACCCAACTTGTGAGATTGAAACATTAGGGGGAAAAGATGTTGAGATTATGGGAATTGGGGGAAAATACTTGAATGGGGATAACGATGTGATGAATGGTGAATTTGTGAAGATGAAGATGAATAATAGTAATTTTCATCTATCCTGAAGTTCTGGTTAGAGAATATGCTTGATTTTGGGGAATTAGCTGTTGAGAAATGTCGAGTTATCACTAAGGAGCAGACAAACAACAAAGCAAAAGGAAAAATTTCACACTCTTGCATGGACGAGAGACCCGTAAATGTTTGTGGGCTGGGGTTGTGGCCTACTTTTGACCCCGGAGGCCCTAGGTTGTTGAGACCAGAAGCATATTGTAAAAATATGCTTTCTAATTCCTTTATCTATGATATCTAAATAGCTAGACCTCACTACTAGGAATTCTCTCGCTTCTCCTTAAGTCACATCATATAAATTGATTTAGCCGTTGGATATACTAGATCATTCTATAATAGCCATCAGATCTACACAATAAGAGCCACTTCACCACCCACATGTAGGGACCGACGCATGCATGCAAATGCATGTGGTAACTGACGCCTAAAGGGTGTTTTATAATCAAGAAAAAAAAGGACGCATGCATGCAGCTCATAATCCAGTGTTGCATGAAAGAAATCACGCATATATGCATATTTTGTTTTATTTTCATCCTATTTTACACTTACACATAGAGATGTATATTTATTTATAAAATATTGATAAACAATTATATTTCTACAAGAGAAGCCTTAAAGACACTAGCTAGGTTGATTCACATGCCACGGAGGTCGCCACGCTTCTCGGGGCGCTCACCTCGCCTGCTCAGCCTCACTCGCTCTTCCACGCCAGAGTAGGGGTCTCCCTTGCCGACAACCACTTTTGGTTGCTGGCTGACGATGATTTCGATTAGGAGACTGGGTACTTGTCGGATTTGGATTGTAAGTATCGTTCGTCATCTAAATACTTGCATTCTCCATTACACTTTATATTTTTTTTCAAAAAGGGGGTTTACCCCAGCCTCTGCATCACAAAGATGCATACGGCTCATATTATTAAAACGATAATCCAATAACAAAGTCTCCAAGTAACGTGGTGCGAAAATAAACAAAAGCTCAAAAGAGCTAAAAACCAAAGCCACAACCGGCTGGAAAATACAATAGGAGCACTACATGCCTATCCTATTACATGACCGCCATCCAAACCGGTGAAAGTATCCCGAGCTACCATCTCCCATCGGGTAGACGCAGTAACCAAACGCTCCCTGGCCTCCGCCAGAGTGAGTAGCGACCACATACGGATGAACGCCGTGGCCCTGAAGATAACCTGCAAAAAGTGAATGTTTGTTGATCTGTTAAAGACTAAATCATTTCTGCAGTTCCATACTGCCCAGAATAAAGCACAAACGCCAACACGAATGTGTCTTGCAGTATCGGAATCGACCCCATCAAGCCATGTTCCAAATAACATGTTGATAGAGGTGGGCTGATTAATATTAAATGCAATATGAATCGACCGCCATATAATCTTAGCCAATGGACAATCGAGAAAGAGGTGTTTGATGTTTTCATTATGATCGCAAAAGCTACACCTAGAAGAGCTCACCCAGTTGCGTTTTGCCAGGTTATCCTTAGTCAAAATGACTTGTTTATGCACAAACCACATAAACACTTTGATTCGTAAGGGAACCTTTACTTTCCAAACGTGTATCGAGGAAGGGATGACGCTAGAGTTGATGACATCCAAATACATTGATTTGACCGAGAACACTCCGTTCTTAGTAAGTTTCCAATACAGCTGATCTGGCTGCTGCGACAGCCGGACTTTCATTAAATGTCTAACAAGATGGAGCCAGGCCTCCCAACGATTTCCAACTAGCGTCCTCCGAAAACTAATATTGAGGGGAGTGGATTGTAAAACAGTTGCAACGTAGGCTTCTCTACGTCGCACAATGTTGTACAAAGTAGGATATTGAAGTGCAAGGGGGGTCTCCCCAAGCCATGTATCCTCCCAAAACCTCGTAGTAGCACCATTCCCGACAATAAATTTTGTCTTGTTGAAAAAGAGTTGTTTGACTCTCATCAAACCCTTCCAAAAAGGTGAGTCGGAAGGCCTCACATTCACCTGGGCCAAGGTTTTAGCATAAAGATACTTATTATGAAAAATCTGTGCCCAAGTAGCCTCCGTCTCAGACGACAGTTTAAATAGCCACTTGCTAAGGAGACATATGTTTTTGACTTCCAGATTTTCAATACCTAGACCCCCTTGGTCCTTCGGCCTACAGATTATATCCCACTTAGCAAGCCTATACTTTCGTTTAAGCTCATCATTCTGCCAAAAGAATCGAGATCGATAGAAATCTAACCTTTTCCTAACACCCACCGGAACCTGGAAAAAGGATAAGAGAAACATAGGCATACTGGTAAGGACCGAATTAATCAGAATCAATCGTCCTCCGTATGACATGAACTTCCCTTTCCAATAGCTCAGTTTCTTTTCAAAACGATCCTCGATGCATTTCCACTCAAAGTTAGTCAGCTTACGATGATGAATGGGTATACCTAAGTACGTAAACGGGAATGAACCCAATTCACAGCCGAACAATTTTTTATACATTTCCTGGTCCTCATTTGCTCTTCCGAAGCAAAATAGTTCGCTCTTGTGGAAGTTAATTTTGAGCCCAGACAATTGTTCAAATAAGCATAACAGCAGCTTCATGTTTCTTGCTTTCGCCAAGTCATGCTCCATAAAGATGATAGTATCATCAGCATACTGAAGAATGGATATCCCTCCCTCAACTAGATGTGGAACCAGGCCACCTACCTGCCCTGCATCCTTTGCCCGACCTATTAAAATAGTCGGCATATCAGCCACTAGGTTAAACAGGATCGGTGACATCGGGTCTCCTTGCCTTAGCGCCTTGTGTGTTTGGAAATAGTGTCCTATGTCATCATTCACTTTAATCCCTACACTCCCTTTTTGCGTAAAGGAATCAATCTGGTTTCTCCAGGCCAGATCAAAACCTTTCATTCGCAAAGCTTGTTGAAGGAAAGGCCATTTAACTTTATC
Source organism: Triticum aestivum (assembly GCF_018294505.1). NCBI lineage: Eukaryota > Viridiplantae > Streptophyta > Magnoliopsida > Poales > Poaceae > Triticum > Triticum aestivum. The sequence goes on along the minus strand of NC_057800.1, from coordinate 638,998,995 downwards.
ATATGCTTTTTCAAAATCCACTTTAAAAACTACGCCATCAAGTTTTTTTGAGTGGACTTCATGGAGCGTTTCATGCAAGACAACAACCCCTTCAAGGATATTTCTATCAGGCATGAAAGCAGTCTGGGACGGATGAACTACAGAGTGCGCAATCTGCGTAAGTCTGTTCGTCCCGACCTTGGTGAAGATTTTGAAACTCACATTAAGAAGACATATAGGCCTGAACTGCTCAATGCGAACAGCCTCTGTCTTCTTAGGAAGAAGATTTATCGTTCCAAAATTCAGCTTAAACAACTGAAGCTGTCCCTCAGAAAACTCATGAAACATGGGCATCAAATATTCCTTAATAAAATGCTAGCACTTTTTGTAGAACTCCGCCGGAAACCCATCCGGTCCTGGAGCCTTGTTATTCTCCATTTGTGCAATGGCCTCAAACACCTCTGTCTCCGAGAAAGGAGCAGTCAGGAGCTCATTCTCGGCAGTCTCAAGTTGAGGAACATCCTCAACCCTAGACTCATCTAACGACACAAAATTCTCTTCCGAGGGACCAAACAACTGCTTATAATAATTGGTAATGTAGACTTTCAGATTGTCTTGACCAACTATCGTCCCTTCGTCTTGTTCTAGTTGGAAAATTCTCTTTTTACGATGCTTCCCATTAGCAATCATATGAAAGAATTGAGTATTATCCTTGCCTTGTACTATTTTGCGAACCTTAGCTCGCAACGCCCACTTTAATTCCTCCTCACGAAGAAGCTTTTTAAGTCGCATCTCCGCCTCCATCTTTGTTTCCAACTCACTGGAATCCAAGATAGAAGTTTCTGCTTTAGCTTCAAGGTTTTGAATAAGTAGAAGAAGTCTCTCCTTCTCCGCCTTATAAATTCCTGCATGTGCTTAGCCCATCCACGAAGGAACCTTCGAAGATGACGAATCTTGCATTGCCATCGCTTGATAGGCGTCCTTCCTCCTGAGTCTTTAGCCCACTCCCGAGCTAACAACTCGAGGAACCCTTCTCTTTCAAACTAGGCAAGTTCAAATGAGAAAATGTTCTTGTTACCCACAAAAGTTTGAACTCCGGAGTCGACTAGTAACGGTGTATGATCAGAGACACCTCGTGTCAATGCCTGCACTGTTACCAAAGGAAACTTCTGAAAGGATCGATATGGTTGACTAGAGGGGGGGTGAATAGGCAACTACCAATCTTTACTTTTCTTTACCAAATTAAACTTTCCATGAAAGTAGGTTGTCTAGATGTGCAACTAGGTGAGCAACCTATATGATGCAATAACAACAAGCATACAAGCAAGCAAGAGAAGTAACACTAAAGAGCTTGCACAAGTAAAGGTAAGAGATAACCAAGAGTGGATCCGGTGAAGACGAGGATGTGTTACCGAAGTTCCTTCCTTTTGAGGGGAAGTACGTCTCCGTTAGAGCAGTGTGGAGGCACAATGCTCCCCAAGAAGCAACTAGGGCCACCGTATTCTCCTCACGCCCTCACACAATGCGAGATGCCGTGATTCCACTATTGGTGCCCTTGAAGGCGGCAACCGAACCTTTACAAACAAGGTTGGGGCAATCTCCACAACTTAATCGGAGGCTGCCAACAAAACCACGAAGCTTCACCACAATGGACTATGGCTCTGTGGTGACCTCAACCGTCTAGGGTGCTCAAACACCCAAGAGTAACAAGATCCACTAGGGATGAGTGGGGGAATCGAAAATCCCTTGGTGGAACTGTAGATCGGGGCCTTCTCAACCACTCCCGAGCAAATCAATAAGTTTGATTGGTTAAAGAGATAGATCGGGCGAAAATGGAGCTTGGAGCATTTAATGGAGCTTGAGACTAGCGTGATTACCCTTCAAGGCCTTGTGGGCCTTGTCAAGTATATCAAACTCCTCTTTGAGTCTAGCAAGATCAACCCCAAGTTTGGCCTTCTCGGAATTTAGCACACGAGAAACAATGAGGACATGATCATAATCTTTCTTTAACTTAGCATGATCAACGTTGTGTGACTCCTCAAGAGCCAAACGAAGACCACGCTCTTCCTCAAGAGCATTGGAAAGATCCGAAATCTCATCGGCATAGTCACGACTATGCCCTTCCATCTTAGTGATGGTGTTTTCGTGAGCCTCGATCATGTCATTGGCTTCACCAAGTTGTTCCAAGAGAGCAACAAAGTGCTTCTTGGATTTTCCCTTGAGTTTGCCCATAAAGGCCTCAAACTCATTAGCCTCCACATTATCTTCATCAAGTTCATTAATGCTATCCACCGGAGAAGGATGATTAATGATGGTAGTTTTGATGTTGGAGGTTACCTTGTTGGTGGCTTTAGCCATGAGGCACTTGGCGGTGATGCTCTCATTGGGTGAGTCGAAGAGAGATACCCGTGGAGTCGTCGCAATGGCAACGGAGGCCATGGCAACCGACTCATCACTTTCATCATCATCATCATCATCCTCATTGTACTCTTCTTGTACCACCAATGCCTTGGGAGGAGTCTTCTTGGTGAAGTTGCTCTTGTTGGGGAACGACTTGGCCTTGTCCTTTCGGATGAGCTTGCCACCATTGCCTTCCCTCTTATCATATGGGCATTCCGCAACAAAATGACTCACGTTGCCGCAATTTTAGCAAGTCCTTACACGTTGCTTGCTCTTCGTGCCACTTGAGTTGTTTTTGCTAAAGTTTGGCCTCGAGTTTTTCTTGCTCCAAAATTGCCTTAAAGCAAGTGCCATGTGTTCATGATATGCATACTTAGTATCTTCGGGGTTGCTCTCCTCTTCTTCCTCTTCTTCGGTCGTCATGGAGGTTTGTTGGCGGGATCACCCACTTTCAACGGTGCGGTGGAAAGTTTAAGCCCCTCAAGAAATTTAGTAAACATGCTTTCAACTTCGGTCGTCATGGAGGTTTTCAATGTCTCCAAGGCCACATTGAAATCCTCACGAGAGACCGAGGTTCCCCCATCGCCCGTAGACGAGATCGGATTCACACCGGAGTGTTCCTCCACACCGTCTACGGTATCAACCATACTCTTTGGACGGTAAAGTCCTTAATAAAGAGACGAGGCTCTGATACCAATTGAAAGGATCGATATGGTTGACTAGAGGGGGGGGGGGGTGAATAGGCAACTACCAATTTTTACTTTTCTTTACCAAATTAAACTTTGCATCAAAGTAGGTTGTCTAGATGTGCAACTTTGTGAGCAACCTATATGATGCAATAACAACAAGCATACAAGCAAGCAAGAGAAGTAACACTAAAGAGCTTGCACAAGTAAAGGTAAGAGATAACCAAGAGTGGATCCGGTGAAGACGAGGATGTGTTACCGAAGTTCCTTCCTTTTGAGGGGAAGTACGTCTCCGTTAGAGCTGTGTGGAGGCACAATGCTCCCCAAGAAGCCACTAGGGCCACCGTATTCTCCTCACGCCCTCACACAATGCGAGATGCCGTGATTCCACTATTGGTGCCCTTGAAGGCGGCAACCGAACCTTTACAAACAAGGTTGGGGCAATCTCCACAACTTAATCGGAGGCTCCCAACAAAACCACAATGGACTATGGCTCCATGGTGACCTCAACCGTCTAGGGTGCTCAAACACCCAAGAGTAACAAGATCCGCTAGGGATGACTGGGGGAATCGAAAATCCCTTGGTGGAACTGTAGATCAGGGCCTTCTCAACCACTCCCGAGCAAATCAACAAGTTTGATTGGCTAGAGAGATAGATCAGGCGAAAATGGATCTTGGAGCATTCAATGGAGCTTGAGCAATAAATGGAGCTTGAGGGGGAAGAGGTAGGTCAAAGGGAAGAAGGGGACCCCTTTTTATAGTGGGGACAACAATCCAACCATTGCCCCTCACCAACCAGCCCCGCACAGGGCGGTACTACCGCTAAGAGGGGGCGGTACTACCGCTAGGTCAGCGGTACTGCCGCACCAGCCAGCGGCACTGCCGCGCAGAGGAGACTAGTAGGGAATAGGACCCAACGCGGTACTACCGCGGTGGTAGGGGCGGTACTACCGCTCCTGAAACGGTACTACCGCCTCTACAACCACAACTAGTGCCGCAAAACCTGACACGAGAAAAAGACCCCTCAAGTCGAGGCGGTAGGAGCCAGACAGCCCAGCGGTACTACGGCAGCGGGGTCACGGGCGGTACTACCGCTGTGGAGCGGAACTGCCGCTTGTGACCCTTCGGCCGTACTACCGCTGTTAGTGCAGTACCACCGCTAGGACACTAAAGAGAGAGAGAGAGAGAGAATCTCTCCAAAGAGGTTGAGGACGAGGTGGTGCTGCCAGGCACCCCAGCGGTACTACTGCTGTGGAGTCACGGGCGGTACTACCGCTGTGGAGCGGTACTGCCGCTTGTGGCTCCTCAGCGGTAATACGGCTGGGTTGCGCGGTACTGCCGCTGGGACCCAAACAGGACAAAGAAAAGCGGAGAGATCTCTTCAATGGAATGGAAAAGCTCGAAGGGTGAGAAGCTGATGTGTACGTGTTGATTCCACCCATGCAATACCCCAGCGGACCCCCTCTTGATAGTACGGTGTCCTCTATGCAACTAGTCCACCGAGAGAGAAATGAAAGAGCTACACCGTCTTGAAAGACACTCCGAAGGGAAGAAAACATCTCATGCCAGGGGTGAATCTGTGAACTATTCAAAGCACATGATTAGTCCGCAAACATGTTGTCATCAATCACCAAAACTACCTTGAGAGAGATATGCCGTAACAATCTCCCCCTTTTGGTGGATTGATGACAGCTAGGGATTTGCGCAAGGAAAAGAAATAAATGTAAGAAAACTAAGAACTACAAAATATAGACGGGCTCCCCCAGAATGTGTGCACCTAGTTAGAGGAACATTCGGAAAGCAAGACACACACATCCGGATCAACACTCCCCCTATATTTTATAGTCCAACAATTCTAAGCACAAGATATATGAGAGAAGAGTAAAAACAGGACAAGCATGCAACTCATAATAAACTACAGTACTGAATAGACATAAGTAATAAGGTAGTGATAGGGAGCATATGTCTCACACCATATGTCTAGAACTTACGTCTCATAGGCACCAAACCAAACCAAACAAAGACACCGAGAGAACACACAAGAAAACACGGCAACAACACAAATCCCTACACTCTCTCCCCCTTTGGCAGCGAGACACCAAAAAGGGCAAAGAGTGATGCTACGACTCCAGGTGATGGGAAGATGAGGATCTCGAACATCACATCTCAGCGTGATCAGCTGCATCTTCATCGTGGGTCGAAAACTGCTTGGCATCGGAGTCGGTCCAAGGGCAATGTTGATGAATCCATTCCTCCTCTTCAGTGATCTGACCCTCAGAACCACTGGCAACTGTCGCTCCCATCTGATGCATGAGCTCCTTGTGGCACATCCTGGCATGCTTCTCCGCCACATGAGTCATGTACTGACCATGAGACTCCACACAGAAAAGCTTCTTCATCTTGCGTTTAAGCTTCTGTGCCCACGATGGTTCTGTACTAGAGGGCCCAAAGTCCTCCTTGTGATCATCAGTGGCAGCCCCACCCTCAGTCCCCATGGCAGCAGCAGCAAACGGACCCCCTGTTTGAGGCGCTGGGGTGACCCAATTGTCCTTCTCCCTCAGACGCTTGATCTCATGAGAAACCAAGTCTCCAGTTTCTAGCAACACTCTGGGATAGATCTGTGCCTAGGCCCTCTCAATGAGCCTCATGATGAATGGACCATATATCGGGCACTTGCGCTCAGACACGGCAGAGAGAAGTTCAGACCACATGACATGAGAAATATCCAGGCTCTCTCCAGTGTTTGCTTCCTTCTCCTGCTGACAGAACAGAAGCATGTCCACGAGATAAGAGTGGACCATATCCAGATTCCCGATGCGAGAAAAGAGAGTCTCACGAAAGATACGATGAAGAATGTCCAGATAGGAGACAACTCATAGGTTTTCTTCTCAGTCACCGGGTGAACTTTCACAGTGCAGTAGGGCCAAAGGGCTTGCTTGTGGGTGGACGTATCATTGCGGTGAGGGCGGAAACCGACTGGAGTCTCAAGCCCGTGATCCACCACATCAAGTAACTCCATGAAAGCCTTCCACTTGACGGAAAGCAGCTTGCCATTGGTCATCCATGTCAGAGTTCTATCGACATCTGTCCCAAGATGAACGGTGGCAAAGAATTGGGCCACCAAATCTGCATCGAAATCCTTGTTGAACTGCATGATCCTAAGAATGTTCAGCTAAGTGCACATCTGAAGGGCTTTGCCAAAGTACTCCGGGTCCTTCTCCATAGCATCAGTGTCAATGGAGCGAACATCAACAAAGAGATTCTTCTTGGCCTTGATCACATCAAAATAGATGGCAAACTGAAAACGGTTCCAGAACGGGCGGTTGACCAAAGTGGGTTCTTGGTCCACCTCATAGGGATTGCGGCGACGCTTTTCCCAAAACTCCTTGTTGGTCATCTCAGTCACAGTCTTCCCCTTTGGCTTGTTGGTGGATCTCTTCGATTGCTGAGGAGGTGGAGGAACACTTGCGGATGCACTTGCTGGAGGCGGTTGGGTGCTCGAGGAACCACCGGCTGGCTCAGAGGTGCGGTAGCGTTTTGATGTTGCACGCCTGGGGTTGATACGGCGAGCTTGATGCTCAAAATGGTCATCACCTGGAGCCAAACACAAGAACACACAAAACAACCAGAAAGAACGAGCATAAGCCAACAAACACAAAAAAAAGGATCAAGGTAAGGCAGGAATATGATGGAATTTGGCATGCAGCGGTAGTACCGTGACATGCCCACGGTAGTACCGCCCAACCGGTAGTACCGCCCAAACAGAGCGGTAGTACCACTCGAGGCGGAGAAACAACAGTTTCCTACAGCACGAGGCGGAGAAACAGCGGTTCCCTACTACCGTGGTCAGATCTGGCACTACCGGCCTGCCAAATTCAAAAATATTCCTACCAAACTCTAATCGAGATAGTCTAGTTGCCTTCTCCAACCAACTCAAGCCTAGATTTAGCCAAAAATCTAGAGATGCTACCACCATTGCCCCTAAGAAACAAGATCTGAAAACGAGACAAAAGGAGACAAGGAACGGGGGCAATACCGGCATCCATGGCAAGAGAACGGGGTGGGGATCGACTCCACCAAAGGAAATGGAGAGGGACGCCCCGGAGACGGAGATCCGCCGGAGCCCTCCCGCGACGAGTTGAGGCTGGAGAGAGGAAGAGGAAAGAGGGGGCGAAGCGAATGGGTATGGGGGAGAAGAAACCTCCCCCTGCCCCGATATAACCCCCTGGCCCCGTCCCTCAGCGGTAGTACCGTCCTGGGGGGCGGTAGTACCGCTTATGAGCGGTAGTACCGTGCACCACCAGCGGTAGTACCGCCCAACACGCTGTGGCAACCAAACAACATGGCTTTTGCTCGAAGGAAAGACAAGAACGACAAGAAAAGAGAGCACACCAGCAAACGACCAAGACACACCTCTTCAAAAGAGGGCGGTGGCCGAGGCCACCTATGTTTGAGTCAAGAGGTATGGCGCCGCGAAGATTTTAACCTTGGGCCCATGACCAAAACTCGTCTTTGAAACACAAGTACCATCAACAATGGCTAAAGTGAAAGACTTGATCAATTTATGCATAATGGGAGGAGGGAGAGTTCATTGAGAGAACAACACTCCCCCTATGTCCATGCCTACACCTAAACTAGACAGCAAATTGAGTGTGGTGGGTGTGCAAGGGTTCAAGCCACATTGCTCGAATCAATGATATTTAGCTCATGCCTTAACTCGCGAAATCTTGCTTCATCCAAGGGCTTCGTGAAAATATCTGCAAGGTTGTCATGAGTGTTGACATAGTTGAGCTCGATCTCTCCTCGCCTAATGTGATCCCGGATGAAGTGATACCGAATATCAATATGCTTCGTCTTAAAGTGTTGCACCGGGTTGAGAGAGATCTTGATGGCACTTTCATTGTCACACCAAAGAGGCACTTTGTCACAAGTGACACCATAATCCTTTAAAGTTTGCCTCATCCATAGGAGTTGTGCACAACAACTACCGGCTGCAACATACTCCGCCTCAGTGGATGAGAGAGACACACAACTTTGCTTTTTGGAAGACCAACTTACCAAAGAGCAACCAAGGAATTGGCACCCTTCGGAAGTGGACTTCCTATCCACTTTGTCTCCCGCCCAATCGGAATCCGAGTACCCTACAAGCTTGAAGTTTGATCCTCTTGGGTACCACAAGCCAAAGTTTGGGGTATGAGCCAAATATCGAAAGATTCGTTTGACCGCCACATAGTGACTTTCCTTAGGTGCGGCTTGAAACCATGCACAAATTCCCACACTCAACAAGATGTCCGGTCTAGATGCACAAAGGTAAAGCAAGGATCCAATCATGGAACGATATACCTTTTGATCCACCACTTTACCATTGGGATCTAAGTCAAGTTGGCACTTGGTGGGCATTGGAGTGGAAGCCGGCTTGACGTCACTTAGCTTGAATCTCTTGAGCATGTCTTGAGTGTATTTGGATTGATTGGTGAAGGTTCCTTCTCTTCTTTGCTTCACTTCGAACCCTAGAAATAACTTCAACTCTCCCATGGAGGACATCTCGAACTTTGAGGTCATGAGAGCGGCAAATTCCTCATTGAAAGCTTTGTTAGGAGAACCAAAGATAATGTCATCAACGTATAATTGGCATACAAACAACTCCCCTTTGACCTTCTTGGTAAAAAGAGTGGGGTCGATTAGCCCAACTTCAAAACCACGATCTTGTAACAACTCGGTAAGGTGGTCATACCACGCACGTGGGGCTTGTTTAAGGCCATAGAGTGCCTTATCGAGTTGATACACATGATCGGGAAAGTAGGGATCCTCGAACCCGGGGGGTTGCTTGACGTAAACCAACTCATTAATAGGGCCATTAAGAAAAGCACTTTTCACATCCATTTGTTGTAACTTAAAGTTATGATGAGAAGCATATGCAATCAACATGCGAATGGATTCAAGACGAGCAACGGGAGAAAAGGTTTCACCGTAGTCGATACCCTCGACTTGGGAGTAGCCTTGTGCTACCAAACGAGCCTTGTTGCGAATGATAATCCCATGGGCATCTTGCTTGTTCTTAAATATCCACTTGGTTCCTATGACATTGTGATTCCCGGTCGGTCTTGGCACCAATCTCCACACTTTGTTGTGCTCGAAGTTGTTGAGTTCTTCATGCATGGCATTGAGCCAATCCGGATCTTCTAGCGCTTCATAGACCTTGTGGGGTTCCACACAAGAGACAAACGCGTGATGCTCACAATAATTTGCTAATTGTCTACGAGTGCTTACCCCCTTTCTTAAGCTTCCAAGCACATTCGTCATGATCCTTGGTGGAGAGCTTGGAAGCAACCTTGGCGGCACGGCACTCTAATTCCTCCTCGGGGGTGAGACGAAGAGTGGTCACTTGATCATCTTGAGCGTCGTCTTGGGCTTGTTCTTGTTCTTGAACTTGCTCGGAGGAGAGGACTTGACCTTGGGCATCACTTGATGTGTCAACACCGTCTTGAGCGTGATCTTGCCCTTGGTCATGTTCTTGAGGATGAGGGCCTTCATGTTGTTCTTCGGAAGCGTGTGGGCCCTGGGTTGGTGATGGCTCCACTTGAGTGGAGCTTTGTCCTTCTCCTTCGGCCACAAGGGGTTCCTCAATGGGTAGGATAAAGCCAACACCCATTATTCTTATGGCTTGGGGAGGAATTTCATCACCTACATCACAAGTGCCACTTTGCTCCACTTGGGAGCCGTTATTCTCATCAAACTCCATGTTACACGTCTCCTCAATAAGTCCCGTGGATTTATTGAGGACATGGTAAGCATGAGAGTTTGTAGCATAGCCAACAAATATGCCCTCATAAGCTCTAGCCTCAAATTTAGACAACCGAACACCTTTCTTGAGAATGAAACACTTACACCCGAATACCCAGAAGTACTTGAGATTGGGCTTGTTACCGGTGAGTATCTCATATGGAGTCTTGTTCAAGCCCTTGCGGAGGTAGAGCCGATTGGATGCATGACACGCGGTGTTGATGGCTTCGGCCCAAAAGTTGTACGGGGACTTGAACTCCGCCATCATGGTCCTTGCCGCATCCATCAACGTCCGGTTCTTCCTCTCCGCAACACCGTTTTGTTGAGGGGTGTAGGGTGCGGAATATTGATGCTTGATTCCCTCATCACTAAGAAATTCATCCAAGGTGTAGTTCTTGAACTCGGTGCCATTGTCACTTCTTATTGTCAAGATCTTTGCATTGTGTTGACGTTGTGCTTCATTTGCAAAGTCAATGATGGTTTGTTGGGTCTCACTCTTCCTCTTGAAGAAATACACCCACGTGTACCTTGAGTAGTCATCCACAATCACCAAGCAATACTTCCTACCTCCAAGACTATCGAAGGAAGGAGGCCCAAAGAGATCCATGTGAAGGAGCTACAAAGGCCTCTTCGAATAAATGACAGTCGTGGGAGGGTGAGCCTTCTCATGTAGCTTTCCTTCGATACAGGCACTGCAAGCACGATCTTTAGCAAAACTAACATTTGTTAGTCCACGGACATGGTCCCCCTTGAGGATACTTTGCAAAGATCTCATATTGACATGGGATAAACGGCGATGCCAAAGCCATCCCACATCAACTTTAGCCATTAGGCACATCGCGGTCTTAGTGGGTCGCTCCGAAAAGTTAATCACGTATAGACCGTTCTCGACATGCCCAACAAAAGCTACTTTAAGAGTCTTGCTCCACAAGAGGGCCACGGTATCGATATTAAAGAAAGTGGCAAAGCCCATGATTGCAAGTTGACGAACCGAAAGTAAATTGTATGCAAGGGACTCAACAAGCATGACCTTCTCGATCGTGAGATCATGAGAGATGACCACCTTGCCAAGTCCCAATACCTTAGAAGATGAGGCGTCACCCCATTCGACATTGGTGGGTATAGATGGAACCTTGTGCACGTCCACCACCAAGTCCTTGCTTCCGGTCATATGATTTGTAGCTCCGCTATCGAGCAACCATGATCCACCACCGGAAGCAAACACCTACAAGAGATCAATGCTTGGTTTTAGGTACCCATTTTGTAATGGATCCTTTGATGTTAGTAACAAGGGTCTTTGGAACCCAAATAGACCATTCAATGTACTCATGAAGAGAACCAACAAATTTGGCATAAACATGCCCATCACTAGCACAACATAACACATAAGAAGGGTTAAAATCACCGGCTTTGTTGGGAGGGGTGGCATTGCCCTTCTTGACATTGCCGCCCTTTGCAGTGTTCTTTTTCTTCTCCTCGGAGGCACTCTCTCCCTCCTTCACAAAGGTTTGCATGAGAGGAGGAGGTCTTTTGGTCTTGTCATTCTTCTTCTTGTTCTTGGAGTCAGGCACGTACCCAACCCCTTCCTTGGCCACAACTCCCCTTTGGTTGATCGAGAGATCATTGAGGTTCTTCTTGCCTTGTATGCAAGTCGCAAGACCTCTCTCAAGTTGCTCCTTCAACTTAGCATTTTCCTAAACAAGATGTATATGCTCACAACACGGGTTAGTAGCATTTACATTGTCAATTAAAACCATATGAGGAAAAGTCGCTTTCTCCTTAGTTAGCTTCACTTGGAGTTGATCATGAGACTCCTTGAGACTAGCGTGAATACCCTTCAAGGCCTTGTGGGCCTTGTCAAGTATATCAAACTCCTCTTTGAGTCTAGCAAGATCAACCCCAAGTTTTGCCTTCTCGGAATTTAGCACACGAGAAACAATGAAGACATGATCATAATCTTTCTTTAACTTAGCATGATCAACGTTGTGTGACTCCTCAAGAGCCAAACGAAGACCACCCTCTTCCTCAAGAGCATTGGAAAGATCCGAAATCTCATCGGCATAGTCACGACTATGCCCTTCCATCTTAGTGATGGTGTTTTCGTGAGCCTCGATCATGTCATTGGCTTCACCAAGTTGTTCCAAGAGAGCAACAAAGTGCTTCTTGGATTTTCCCTTGAGTTTGCCCATAAAGGCCTCAAACTCATTAGCCTCCACATTATCTTCATCAAGTTCATTAATGCTATCCACCGGAGAAGGATGATTAATGATGGTAGTTTTGATGTTGGAGGTTACCTTGTTGGTGGCTTTAGCCATGAGGCACTTGGCGGTGATGCTCTCATTGGGTGAGTCGAAGAGAGATACCCGTGGAGTCGTCGCAATGGCAACGGAGGCCATGGCAACCGACTCATCACTTTCATCATCATCATCATCATCCTCATTGTACTCTTCTTGTACCACCAATGCCTTGGGAGGAGTCTTCTTGGTGAAGTTGCTCTTGTTGGGGAACGACTTGGCCTTGTCCTTTCGGATGAGCTTGCCACCATTGTCTTCCCTCTTCTCATATGGGCATTCCGCAACAAAATGACTCACGTTGCCGCAATTGTAGCAAGTCCTTACACGTTGCTTGCTCTTCGTGCCACTTGAGTTGATTTTGCTAAAGTTTGGCCTCGAGTTTTTCTTGCTCCAAAATTGCCTTAAAGCAAGTGCCATGTGTTCATGATATGCATACTTAGTATCTTCGGGGTTGCTCTCCTCTTCTTCCTCTTCTTCGGTCGTCATGGAGGTTTGTTGGCGGGATCACCCACTTTCAATGGTGCGGTGGAAAGTTTAAGCCCCTCAAGAAATTTAGTAAACATGCTTTCAACTTCGGTCGTCATGGAGGTTTTCAATGTCTCCAAGGCCACATTGAAATCCTCACGAGAGACCGAGGTTCCCCCATCGCCCGTAGACGAGATCGGATTCACACCGGAGTGTTCCTCCACACCGTCTACGGTATCAACCATACTCTTTGGACGGTAAAGTCCTTAATAAAGAGACGAGGCTCTGATACCAATTGAAAGGATCGATATGGTTGACTAGAGGGGGGGGGGTGAATAGGCAACTACCAATTTTTACTTTTCTTTACCAAATTAAACTTTGCATCAAAGTAGGTTGTCTAGATGTGCAACTTTGTGAGCAACCTATATGATGCAATAACAACAAGCATACAAGCAAGCAAGAGAAGTAACACTAAAGAGCTTGCACAAGTAAAGGTAAGAGATAACCAAGAGTGGATCCGGTGAAGACGAGGATGTGTTACCGAAGTTCCTTCCTTTTGAGGGGAAGTACGTCTCCGTTAGAGCTGTGTGGAGGCACAATGCTCCCCAAGAAGCCACTAGGGCCACCGTATTCTCCTCACGCCCTCACACAATGCGAGATGCCGTGATTCCACTATTGGTGCCCTTGAAGGCGGCAACCGAACCTTTACAAACAAGGTTGGGGCAATCTCCACAACTTAATCGGAGGCTCCCAACAAAACCACAAAGCTTCACCACAATGGACTATGGCTCCGTGGTGACCTCAACCGTCTAGGGTGCTCAAACACCCAAGAGTAACAAGATCCGCTAGGGATGACTGGGGGAATCGAAAATCCCTTGGTGGAACTGTAGATCGGGGCCTTCTCAACCACTCCCGAGCAAATCAACAAGTTTGATTGGCTAGAGAGATAGATCAGGCGAAAATGGATCTTGGAGCATTCAATGGAGCTTGAGCAATAAATGGAGCTTGAGGGGGAAGAGGTAGGTCAAAGGGAAGAAGGGGACCCCTTTTTATAGTGGGGACAACAATCCAACCATTGCCCCTCACCAACCAGCCCCGCACAGGGCGGTACTACCGCTAAGAGGGGGCGGTACTACCGCTAGGTCAGCGGTACTGCCGCACCAGCCAGCGGCACTGCCGCGCAGAGGAGACTAGTAGGGAATAGGACCCAACGCGGTACTACCGCGGTGGTAGGGGCGGTACTACCGCTCCTGAAATGGTACTACCGCCTCTACAACCGCAACTAGTGCCGCAAACCCGACACGAGAAAAATACCCCTCGAGTCAAGGCGGTAGGAGCCAGACAGCCCAGCGGTACTACGGCAGCGGGGTCACGGGCGGTACTACCGTTGTGGAGCAGAACTGCCGCTTGTGACCCTTCGGCCGTACTACCGCTGGTAGTGCGGTACCACCGCTGGGACACTGAAGAGAGAGAGAGAATCTCTCCAAAGAGGCTGAGGACGAGGTGGTGCTGCCAGGCACCCCAGCGGTACTACTACTGTGGAGTCACGGGCGGTACTACCGCTATGGACCGGTACTGCCGCTTGTGGCTCCTCAGCGGTACTACGGCTGGGTTGCGCGGTACTACCGCTGGGACCCAGACAGGACAAAGAAAAGCGGAGAGATCTCTTCAATGGAATGGAAAAGCTCGGAGGGTGAGAAGCTGATGTGTACGTGTTGATTCCACCCATGCAATACCCCAGCGGACCCCCTCTTGATAGTACGGTGCCCTCTACGCAACTAGTCCACCGAGAGAGAAACGAAAGAGATACACCGTCTTGAAAGACACTCCGAAGGGAAGAAAACGTCTCGTGCCAGGGGTGAATCTGTGAACTATTCAAAGCACATGATTAGTCCGCAAACATGTTGTCATCAATCACCAAAACTACCTTGAGAGAGATATGCCGTAACAACTTCTGTTCCCATTCGACACTTGCTAGGACACGGTCAAGTTTCTCAAACGTCGGTACCGGTAACGAATTAGCCCAAGTGAATTTCCTACCCGAGAGCTCTATCTCTCTGAGATCCAAGCTTTCAATAATAGTGTTAAACATAAACGACTATCTGCCGTCAAAATTGTCATTATTCTTTTCCTCTTTTCTTCAGATAATGTTGAAATCCCGCCCCCACTAAGAGAGGAAGTTGTTCGTTACCACAAACACGAACCAGATCCGCCAAAAAATCTGGCTTGAGCTCTGGTTGTGTAGCTCCGTAAACCGCCACCAAAGCCCAATCAAACCCATCTGCCTTAGTTCTAACTCGAAACTTGACAGCAAACTCCCCCAAAACTACACTCCGAACTTCCAACTTTCGCACTTAACCCCACCGGATCTTCCTCGAGGGGGGAGGCAATGCCAGTCAAAATCTACCCCCCGGACTAAGTGGCAAGAAATTGTGAAGTGAAGTTGCTTCTTCCAGTCTCAGACAATGCAATAAAATCCAAATGATGTTCAAGAGAAGCATCCGCTAGAAACCTTCTTTTAGCCAAGTCTCTAAGACCTCTGCTATTCCAGAAAATGCCTCTCATAATTCATCATGAAATTTTTTGGCAGTACGTATCCTAGCACTCCTACGCGCTGCCGAGGCTGGATAAACCTTCCGTTTCCACGTCCGTTTTGGCTTAATGTGACCATCAGCCTGATCACCACACTCATTCTCTGCTTCTAGCACCAAGGGCTCATCTACATGAAGAAACATCTCAGGATTGGTGTCCTCCTCCGTCTCGGGTAATGCAGGGTCAAGATCGGCACACAAGCCATCAAGAACCCTAACCCCAAGTGCACCTATCTCCGAGTCGTTCATAGGTTTAACTGCAGCAATGTGACGAATCATATCTACCGCACGTTCAGCTTCCAAATCAAGAATGTCGTTAACCGACCTAGATATCTCAGTATCATTATTACCAAGTGAAACTCCTATTTGATTTGCATTATGAATAATTTCATCATCAGTAAAATGCAAAATGGAATTCGACTTATTAACAGACATACCAGTGGAGATCTCGACGTAACGCAACTTGGCAGCCCTCAAAGCACACCTGAGCTGCATGTCATCAACGTCAGGCTGCTCCTGCAACCTCCCGCTGACCCGCCTCCCCTGGGAGACAGGATCCGGGATACCGCCAAAGGCGATGACCTCCTCGCGTGAAGCTCTGCTAGGGGAAAGGCCTCCTACCCATCCCCCAACAGCGGCGCCCCGGGCCGTAGCCACCGGGGCAGGAGAACAAAACGGCGACGACTCCCGCGGCATGTCCACGGGCGACCCACCGACAGCAGGGACCGGGGAAACCCTCGCGCGGTGCTCCAGAGAGGAAGCCGGTGAGACGGCCGCGTCACCCGACCCTCCCACCGCAACAGGGCACAGAGTGACGGCGGCCTCCTGCATGGCCACACCTCCGCCCGTGCGCGGTGACGTGGAGATGAATGCCGAGCCCGCCATGGGCGCCGTCGGCGTCATCATCACAGGGAACCGGGCCTCCTGCCCGCATGCCCCACCCATACCCGCCGGAGAGCCCAAGGAGCCCCTAGCCACCATGCAGGCCTTGGGCCCCCTCGAGGTCGGTGCAGACGTAGCACAAGAGGGCGGGTCCTCCTGCCCGCCCATATCCGCCGAAGCGTCCAGCGAGGCCGTCACCTCCATCCTAGGCAACGGAGATGAAGGAGGAGTAACATGAACCTCCTATCCATTGGTTCCTCCCGGTCCGTCGAAGATCAAAACAGAGTCATGCCCCTTAATCACCGGCGGCAAATGTTCAGACGGATCATCCATATCCACGCGATCACTCCAAAGACAAGGAGGCGCTGAAAAAGCTCCTACGGATCCAAGCTGCAACATATTAGACGGAACAGTCGGCGATTTCCCCTGAGCAGACTCTCCTGCCTTAGTCGAATCCACAAGCCCGGAAGCCTTGTCACCATCATTTTGTGCACTACCACCCTGGTTCCCAGGAACACCTCCCCCCTCAGAAGTATCCATATGATGAATCTCCTCAAATTCCTGAAACAGATCAGGGTCCTCATATTCGACATCCAACATATAAGCAATGCCCTCGTAAGTCCATCTTACCACATCTGGCAGGAACTCGATGTTAGCCACACTAACCAGCAAGCGCGCCACACCATGAGCACGCGTGAAGGGCATATCCACCTGCTCCGTCTTACCGAGCAAGGATCCCAGGCTCCATGTGACCAAGAAGTTATCCAGAGGTTCAAATGGCGCCCCAAAAAAACGAACCCAAATCTGAGTCAGCGGCATACCCTGAGGCTCCTTCTTTTTCCACTCATCGAACTGTAACACAAAACTTGTGCCGGTAACTCTACTCATGCCAAACTTGAGAATCCTCTTCTGATCCTCCTTAGATGGAAAGTCCACTTTGAAAGTCTGTTCTGATAACTTCACCAGAGACCAGTTAAAGTTCCTCGGTGCCAACTCCCACAACTACTGAATAATCTGAGCTTCAGTGAGAGGTCCATTAACCACCTTAACCACCCCAGGGAAGGAGGTTTCAATGACAGGAGCCACCGGAGCCACACTTGGTGTCTCAAAAAACATCAACTCAGAACAACAAAGCCCATAGATGTTAACCGTCGGTTTGGGCCCAAGAAGAAGCGGACACTCCGCCGTCACATGTTTCGGTTTCCGACAAATATCACATAATTCAGCAGAGCAATCAACCATAAAGTGTCCCGTCTCACCACACCGGTAACAGAGCAGCTTTTTCTTCTTAGTCACCCATTTGGACGGCTTGTCACCCCCGGCCTTCTCTGAACCTTTGTTGGAAGCAGCATCATCAGGCTGAGTGGTCACCGGTACTGTCACATCGGCGAGGGCCCGAACCGTCTCCACCGCAGCCTGAGTAAGACCAACATCATCGGTGGACATCTCCTCAAGTGTCGTGACCTGCCCCGTGGCAACGGGCAGGTTGCGCGGAGGAGGAGGCCGCCAGTGACCACCACGACCACCTCGGTAGCGTCCCCGGAATCGATTATTCGGGCCAACCGCACCCTCAACAAAATTCCCCGGTGGTCCTTGAAACCCTCGACCGGTAGCACCGTGATCATTCCAACCATAGCCCCGCCCACCACCGGTGGACGACGAACCGCGATGAAGGCCATGTCCATAAGCGTTGTAGCCATCATCACCCCACTGACCACGGGAGGAGGGGGGGTTGCGGCTGTCACCTGCGAATGCACCCGAACCACGGCCACCTACGCCATTGGCAGCACCACCCCGCCCGCCAGCCATCTGTCTAGGCCAACGCTGCGGCAGAGGGGGCACAACTGCTGGCGACGGCTGCGCCGCAGCCCTGGCAGCAGGAACCGCAGCCCGCGCTGGCGCTGCAGCAGCCGGCACAGCCGTAGTCTGGGCCCCCGACGCCGCTTGAGTCTTCGCCGATGGCTGAGCCTTGGGCGGCATCTCGTTCTCGCCTACCATCGTCACAAGCGTGCCAGAGTCGCCTGATGCCCGCCTCGCTCGTCCACGCACAGCCGAAGGAAAACCGATCCGTCCGCAGCGGCGAACCCTAGCGATAACAACGTTTCGGCAGAGAGGACCCAATCGTGCATGCGACGACACGCCGACCGATGCGATCTCATGCACGTAAGCCTCCACAGCCCGTTCGACACCAGCCGGTTTTGCCTGGGCCTTTAGCCCCGCTAATCCCGGCCCGCCCACTTCCAAATCTCCCTCACCCGACGGCCCAGACGCTAGTGCACCCGCACAGAGGCCCACCTTCTCCAGTCCGTCAGGTCCCAGCAGATCGTTCAAACGCAAGATCCGCTCCGCTCGAATCACGCACGAACGGTCGGTCATCGGCTCTGGCGCCTGCGCCACCGGCGGCCGCCGTGCTTTCTTCTTCTTCTGCCTGACATGAGTCCAATTTTCTGGCAAAAAGTCTGACAACACTACCGGTTCTCTCATTACCTTAGGAATTGGACCGCTCCACGGCTTCATGGCCGGTATAGAAGTTCGAGATGATGAGCGCCACCATTCGGTCTTGATCTTAGGCTCCGGCGACGAACCAGCGATCTGCGAGGACAGGGGAACTCTGGCATTCTTCATGGGGATATGGCCCTGGACCTGCTCCTCCTCGTCATCACTCTCTAGAAGCGCCCAAAACCGCCCTCTCGGTCTTGCAGGAACCATCGGCTCCGTCAGATCGATTAGCTCCGGTGACTTCGGTTGTACATCCACCTACATACATTCTCCAACGACCACTTCATAAATATCGAGAATGAATCTAAACCCAACCTCAATCTTGCCGCCGTCTGGGAGATAATCGCCAGCGAGGACGTCGTTCTCCAGATCAAGGAGAGCCATCCATCGCGAGCGTGGAGTAAATCAAAGACGCCCTTTGATCCAAATGACAGGATCTTTCCCGTCGGAGAAAAACGCCCGCCACTGCACCCATCGCGCCTCCTCCCATCCGATCTCACCGCGCGGCAGATCGCCACGAGCGCCACCCGATCCCGTCGGCTCCTTCTTTCCGCCCAACGACGCCGCCGCTAGGGTAATAGGAGACACCGGATGGATCTGATGTGTAGCTGCACGGCCGCCGGGACGGGATTGAAGAGCAAGCGGCGGTAGTCCGGCCGCCTCTGGTGGCCTCGTCTCCGCCTCCCGGTCGTCCATCTCTCCGCCTGTCTTTTTTCCTCTGCGGTGTTCCATCTCTGTCGATCTGCAATAAACCTGGTAGCTTCTTGGTAGACTTTGCCAAAATCGTACTTTATATGGTGAGGATTGCTAGAAGTAGTAAAAAAATGAAGAAAGCTATTAAGCTTCGGGAGAGCACAAAATCGCACAATACCTTTGCTACAAAGGATTGTTCTGTAGCTCAAGCAATTATTGATGATGTGTACCCAACTTGTGAGCTTCAAACATTAGGGGGAAAAGATGTTGAGATTATGGGAATTGGGGGAAAATACTTGAATGGGGATCGATGTGATGAATGGTGAATTTGTGAAGATGAAGATGAATAATAGTAATTTTCATCTATCCTCAAGTTCTGGTTAGAGAATATGCTTGATTTTGGGGAATTAGCTGTTGAGAAATGTCGAGTTATCACTAAGGAGCAGACAAACAACAAAGCAAAAGGAAAAAGTTCACACTCTTGCATGGACGAGAGACCTGAAAATGTTTGTGGGCTGGGGTTGTGGCCTACTTTTGACCCCGGAGGCCCTGGGTTGTTGAGACCAGAAGCATATTGTAAAAATACGCTTTCTAATTCCTTTATCTACGATATCTAAATAGCTAGACCTCACTATTAGGAATTCTCTCGCTTCTCCTTAAGTCAAATCATATAAACTGATTTAGCCGTTGGATATACTAGATCATTCTATAATAGCCATCATATCTACACAATAAGAGCCACTTCACCACCCACATGTAGGGACCAACGCATGCATGCAAATGCATGTGGTAACTGATGCCTAAAGGGTGTTTTATAATCAAGAAAAAAAGGACGCATGCATGCAGCTCATAATCCAGTGCTGCATGAAAGAAATCACGCATATATGCATATTTTGTTTTATTTTCGTCCTATTTTACACTTACACATAGAGATGTATATTTATTTATAAAATATTGATAAACAATTATATTGCTACAAGAGAAACCTTAAAGACACAAGCTAGGTTGATTAGTTCCGTGCAGTTTTTATTTCATACAAACTCCTGCAACAACACGTGGGGTATTCGTCTAGTTCATATAAATTGCCACCCCTTGCCACACTTGGGGCTCGTAAGTGAGACTCTCTCGGGGTCAGGGTTTCCCTGGGCACCACCGGATCAAGAGTAGGAAGACATGACAGGGAATTATGGAAAGTTTAGGTGCTCTGGCAGAGTTAACACAGGGGGGAGAGATATACCAATATTGCAAGAAAAATTATGAGGGGGATAGGTGAAAGGACGTGGATGCCACGTAGAGGGGGATAGGCGTTTTAAAGCAATTACGGTAGGTGTGAATAAATGTGGAATAAAATTGTCGTTTAATATACCAACCACAAAACCTAAATCAACTAGGCTCAACTATGTGCACCAACAACTTATGTTAACCAAGATAAACGACTAAATGATAACAAGATATATAACGTGAAGCACAAAGGCTATCATAAAAGTAAGTGGACAAGTAAAGGGCTCAGGTAAGAGATAATCGAGGCACACAGAGACGATGATGTATTCCGAAGTTCACACCCTTGCGGATGCTAATCTTCGTTAGAGCGTGGGGAGGCACAATGCTCTCCAAGCTCCACGATGGCTCACCGTATTATCCTCACGCCCTCACATAATGCAAGGTGTCGTGACTCCACTCAGGGACCCTTGAGGACGGTCACCGAACCTGTACGAATCGGGGCAATCTCCACAGCTTAACTGGAGGCTCCCAAAGCTTTACACCACAATGATTGAGCTCCACAACAACACCAACCATCTAGGGTGCCCAAGCACCCAAGAGTAATAAGCTACTCAAGTTTCACTTCCACTTACCATCATGGAGAACTCAAACCGATGAACCAAATGCAATGGCAAGAGCACACGAAGTGCTCAAGTACTTCACTCCCAAGTCCCACCAAGGAACTAATGCTATTGAGGAACATGAGAGGAAGAACAAGGAAGAGAACACAAAAGAACTCCAATATTTAGATCCAAAGGGTTCTCGTCACCTAGAGGAGAGAAGGATTGGTGGAAATGTTGATCTAGATATCCTCTCTCATTTCCCTCAAATAGAAGCAAGAATCATAAGGGGTAGAGAGAAAGCAAGCTCTAAGAGGTCAACAATGGTGGGGGAAAACTTGCTCAAGGTCGTTGGGGACATTGGGGAAGAAAACCCCATTAAATAGCCCCCCATGGATTTAACACTTACGCTGTAGAACAACATTGGAGCGGTACAACCGTTCTAGGCAAGAAAAATTGTGGCTGTTGTGGCCCGAGCGGTACAACCATCGTGACGTCCGGTTGTACCGGTTATTGAAACAATAAACGAAACAACTACACAACCAACGCTTAGTACCGTGACCCAAAAGTGAGAGAAATCACCCTGGACAGGTGGATGGGCAATACAAGCACCGATTCAACCGCCCCCTAAGTTCGCAAAGTGGCTGCAAGTTCCATTGTGATATAGCCGCTCTCGACATCAGTTGTATCGGTTATTATCGAAATAACTGGAACAACCGGCTAGCCACTACTGTGTTCCACTACCCAAACCCGAGAAGAAACTCCCCTTGGGCGGTGATTGGGCCGGTGTTAAGCCCGGCAGTACCGTCCATGCTTGGAGCGGTACAATCGCACTAGCATGCGGTACAACCGCTAGAAGAGACTGCAGAAAACAGGTAAAACAAAACTGTAATAACTTCTACAAATGAACTCAGAAATCAACGAACTCAAGCTGGTTGGTTATTAAGAACCAACAATAGAGAAAATATCAATAATAGAAGGATGAGAACCCTTGCTCAAATAAGGACTGGAAAAAACTCCATCACCGAAAACGCAATATAGGACGCATATGAGATCTGTTTTTGATGAACTTGAGTCAGACATGAAGATAACCAAAAGCTCTAAAACTCACATAGAGAAAAGCCAAACAAGAACCAAGAAAGATTATACCAAGGATGCAAAGGTTTGAGCTCTCTAAGAACGATAAGAACAAGCTATTCACTCGAGAGCCCCCCTTGATAGTACGACTATCGATCCTATAACCCGGTCTCCTAACTAACATCATGAGACTGGTAAAACAGAAAACCTATCAAGGTTATACCTTTGCCTTGTGCATAGTCCACTTGAGGTAGATGATGACGATCTTGAGCTCCTCAAGTTGGACCACCTTTCTTGATTGTGATGGCATGACGAAGACTAGTAAATTGCTCCCATCCACTATGAGTGAGCCTCTCTTAGGCACATCTTCACATGTCTATTATCACCAGAATGGACAACAAGCTTCAAGCATGTGACCCCTTCATGATGCTCCACTTGAACTTGCACAACGCAACCTTGATGACGATCACCACTTTGATATCATCCTCCATGGGTATGCGAGATCTTCCTTTTGATGCAAGCCCATCGAAAGATATCATGTGATCACTTGATCTCAGTTGGTACATCTTCTATGCTTTGTGTGTTGATCAACTTGAATCCATTCTTTTTACTTAGTCTTGATCTGCCTTGTATCATATCTTCTCTCTTCATAAAGATGATGTTTTAAAGGTAAAACATGAATGTTCACACAATCTTCTTCAGTACATGCTTCGAATAGGTTCAACTCTCACATGACCAGCCTTTGGATAACTCCTTCAATAGCACCTTGGTCAACACATAATCTCCTTCTTTTAACCTTCAAACCAACATATGGTGTTCAAGCATTGCCTATGGAAAAACCTTAAAGTATAACTCAAAGCAACCACTAGTCCATAGGGATTGTCATCAATTTAACAAAACCAGACAAGGGGGCACCATGCTCTTTGAATGGTTTAGAAATTCCTACCCTAGGGAAGATATAAGAGATTACGATCCTAGGGCAGGTGAGGTGCACAGAAAGCAGAATTTCCAAGACCCTAGGGGAACTAATTTGCAAGATGGGAATGTTGTTGGTGGATCCATGGTCCAGGATCATTTGAAGACCAGTGAAGACAACGGAGAATAGCCAGGTTGCGGCAGGTAATTCCAGGCCTTGCTAATCACAGTAATTTTGCTCCTGATCTAAGCCAGCAACAACACCTGTTTTGGGCTTTGCTTGCCCAACTTGCACATCCGTGGTGTCTGAAGCATACGTCCCCGTGGTGTAGGAGTCGTCCAGGTAGCTAGGGGCGTGCTGGCAGTGATCGTGAGAACATCCATTCTGCTTGCCAACTTGTGCGCAAGACGTAGAGGTGCAGGAGAATGGAACGCAGGAGCTCAATACTATTGGTTCGAAGGACATGCCAGTTTGGGTGTTGCATCGCACCCAGGAGACGTCGTTGCCGGTGTTGATGACGAGCGTCTGGCCGGATGCCGGCAACCCAATCTAACAATGACGACATACTCCATATAGCCTAGTGCGGCGCCCAGGAGAGTCGGCACACTCGCATCGGGCCGGTGCAACAGCAGCCCGTCTTAATACACGATATATATGTGATTACGTGATGCAAATAATTTTTATAAAATACATG
The DNA here is from genome assembly GCF_018294505.1 of Triticum aestivum. Classification (NCBI taxonomy): domain Eukaryota; kingdom Viridiplantae; phylum Streptophyta; class Magnoliopsida; order Poales; family Poaceae; genus Triticum; species Triticum aestivum. The sequence continues at coordinate 638,975,217 of NC_057800.1, read as the reverse complement.
TAGTCAATTGAAAATAACTATTGAATAAATGGAACGTGGTTAGGGGGGGCAAATGCCCCCTATCCGCCCCATAACAGAATTGTTGTTGAACCATATTTTTGTAATTTATTTAGATATATAGATGTATTAAAACTGTAGTGGGGGTATCATAGCTAGTACTTTGCTTCCATCTACGATGGGACGACTATGCACCCGCCACTGAGCTCAAGGTAGTCGTCGAGCCTGGGTTGAAACCGTCTGAGTGGCTGCAGCCGAATTGGAAGCCTGTGATGGCTTCCGAGCCGGTCATCTCCGGGGTGTCAGAGGCGTACGTCCCCATGGTGTAGGAGCCGTCCAAGTTGCTGAGGACGTACTCGTGGTGGTCGTGAGAACAACCGTTCCACTGTCTGCCAAGCTATGCGCAGGCTGCAGAGGTGTAGGAGAATGGCATGTAGGACCTCGATTCCATTGGGTCAAACAACGTGCCAGTTTGGGTGATGCTTCGCACTCAGGAGACGCTGTTGCCGGTGTTGATGATGAGGGTCTGGCCGAATGCCGGTGACCCAATCCCAATGGTGACCACGTACTCCATCGAGCATGTCGCACCTCCCAGGAGAGCCGGCACGCTCGCGTCGGACTGGTGCAACTGCAACCCGTCTTAATATACGATATATGTGTGATTACGTGAGAACCTACACAAAATAGTACAAAATTTATCATGTGTGTGGTAAATAAATTGCACGCAAACTGCCGCTGACTAATTAAGATGATGAACGACACCTACACCCTACATGAGTAGGCATGAATCGTGCTAAAGTAATTAAGCATAGGCATGAGGTTTAAGTTGTCCTTGCTTGGAGATGAGAGGCGAGGATCAAGAGCGAGGACACTTTGAGTGAGATGAAGTTGCCCGACCATCGACACTGGGAGACTACCTCTCAGGTGTGTCGAGAAGCGGCAAACGAGCAACTCATGTTGAGGTTCATGTGGAACGCAGACGAAGCGGACATAACGTTCAACATGGGAAGCGCAGACGAGCACTTATGCGGAGGTTCTGGAGTGATACTAGGACCTATGATTATGAACAACACATAAGTACGCACCCGACGCGAGAAAGGGACGCTGGGACAGGAAGAAACGACAATAACCCGGACCCGTGGTCTACCAAGGGTGTGTTTGGTTCGGGAACAAAGTGAAATAAAATCTCATGGTTTCATTTCATTATAATGGGTCGGTTCCGCTCCTCTGTTCAATAGGGATAATTAGGTGGAATGGAATGGTTACATTTGGGTGTTTGATTGGAAATGTGAAATAGAATGAAGATGAATTTGATTTAGTTTCAGCTCTTTGCCATAGAAATGATCAGATTACCTTGCACATATAGCTTTTTACATGAAACTGTGCGTCATCACGTCTGGTCAACAGATGGTGATTTGAGTATTCACAGGTTGCATCCTACGTACTAACAAGAGATTAGAGTGCAACAAACAACTCGTTCCCGTTGATTGCTGTTAAAGCATCTTCAGCCGTTCGGCCCCGAGGGGTTTGAAATAGCACTGCCTGGGGGCCAACCGGCGGTGGGTTCCCAGCCGACCCCCAAGTTTCCCCCTAGCCGCTGATTTCGGCCCAATTTCGGCACAAATTGGCCCAAATGCGGCCCATATTCAGCGTGTTTCGGCATAAATTCAACAAAAACTAATTTTTATCGCATAGTTCATCACAGAAATCAATACAAATCAAATAGTTCAACGAATCAAACTCATAATTCAAACACAAATAAAACTCATATTTCATCACACGTCGAGCTAGGCGTTTCCCTTGGGTCTCCATAGGTGCTTCACCAGATCGTGCTGCAGTTCTTGATGCACATGTGGGTCTCGGATCTCCTAACGCATATTGAGTAAGGCAGCCAACTGGTGATCAACTTGGGCAAGACGACCCTGCCTGTAATATGATTCAGTGTCAAACATTGGCTCTTCCTGCTCGCTCTCAATGACCATGTTGTGCAAGATGACACAACAAGTCATGACTTCCCACATTTGATCTTTCGACAAGGTCAGTGGGGTACCGGACAACAGCAAATCGAGATCGGAGCACACCAAAGGCCCGCTCAACATCCTTCCTGCAAGCCTCCTGACATTTGGCAAAGTAAGAGTTCTTGCCTCCTGGCACAAGGTTGAGATAGTCTTCACAAATGTGGACCATCTCAGATAGATACCATCTACTAGGTAGTATCTCTTGTTTGGCTTCCACTGACCTCAAAGTTCACCGGAGAAGCATGACCTTCAACAAGCTTGGCAAAGACATTCGAGCACTGCAGTACGTTGATGTCATTGTGAGTTCTTGGCATAGCAAAGGAGTGACAAATCCAGAGGTCCTGTGTGACACTGCCTCAAGTCTCCTTTGACGCCTTTGTACATCCCCAGTGAAGCAAATGGACATTTTTTTCATGCCCAATGCATGCAGTCAATGCCTCCAAGCATCCTAGGAAATTATCTTGCTGCATTTTGTGCTAAGATCCGAGCAGTGTCTTCATTATTGGGTGATCGCAAGTATTGTGGTCCAAACACTACCACCACTGCCCTGCAGAACTTGTACAAACACTCAATGGTGGTGGACTCGGCCATGCGTCCATAGTCTTCCAGTATATCACCGGGAGCTCCTTATCCTCATAGCTGTCGTGCACTTCTGGAGTGAGGTGAATCCAAGTGTGCCGATGCAATCCTTCTTGCACTTGAAGTATTTGTCGAACTCCCAGATGGAATTCACAATCCTGAGGAAGAGCTTTCGGCTTATCTGATATCGCCGCCGAAATACTTTCTCGCCATGCAGTGGAGCGTCGGCGAAGTAGTCGGTGTAGAGCACGCAATAGCCCTCCAAGCGATGCCTTTGCTTGCTCTTCTGGTAGCCGAACGCCAAGCCACCTCGCCGCGGCTTTGCATTACTCGCAAATAGGCCGACCAGAGCGGCGAGGACCATGAGGTGCTCTTCGTCCTGGGCGTCGGCCTCGGCTTCCTCCTCCAGCAGCGCCGCGAACGTCTCCTCGTCGTCCGAGTCCATGACCGAGCAGACAAACCGCTGAACACCTGGCGGGCGTGGTAGGCGCGCAGCTGCCGGTATCCCCGCCTGCGTGGCCGCAGCGCCGGAAAGCTCGCCCAAGACCGGGATGGAGGATGCCGCGGCGAACCCTCTCTTTTCGGCGGGGAAATGGCCTTCCTAGTGACAGTGGGCAGGTGGGCGTCGCCGGGATCGGCACGGCGGCGGAAGGGGTAGTGCATGCAGGGGGCGAATCTAGACGTGGAAAAATCATTTTTCGCCTGACAATGATGGCACATGCGCCGTTTTTCCTTCCGCCGGAGCCCCCACGCGCTCCCCAGTGCGCTGGGTTCGGCCTGGGATCGCCGGGAAATGGGCCAAACTGGCGGAATTCGGTGTACTGAGGGGGCGACTGGAGGATTTTTTCGGTGCCAGCGTAAAAAATCTCGTCCTAGGAGGTTGTTGGGGGAGCGAATGGAGATGCTCTTAGTCGTTGCATGGTTGTGACCATCTATAAATGCCTTATCTGCCAGCTCCAGCTGCGGGCGTCAGCCGTCCCGTCCAAGGAGTGGACACGACGCTCGTCGCCTTTCAGATTGAGCAGCTCCTCTAGCGGCTGGATCACCCCGACCTGTATGCTGGCCGCCGCCGTTCCTGAACCACCGGAGAGACGAGGGGCGGGAAACAACGGTGTAGCAGGCGTGATGCAAGTTTCATCTCCGACGAGCCAGTCCTCGGCTGCGCGTCCGCCGCGGCCACAGACGGGGATTGCTGCAGAGGAGAGGAGGTGCTACGGCCGCCGCCATGGGCATCGAGGGAGAGAGGGCAGAGATCACGGGCGGCTGGGGCGCGGGCCGCAGGGTGGGCGAGTCGCGAGAGAGAAGCGAGCGAGTGAGCCGTTCCACGTGGTCCGGCCGATTTGGAAGAATGACCAGATTCGGCATATCTAACGAATATGTTGTTCTGAGGAATGAGTGGTTCCCGTTCCTCCGTGGACCAAACACGAGAATTGGGCCTGGGAACGGAACACACCCATTACATTTCACTTGATGACCTAAATTTTTCTCAAAAAGAAAAAAAAAACTTGATGACCTAAATCGACACCAATGACGCGACGGGTATCATTGTGCGCGCCTCCAACCGATCGAGTGATCTCTTCTTCGATATGCTATATGGAGTTCAGCACTTGCAATGAATAGAATACGGCGCCGCAGGTCTCCCCCCGCGCATGTGCAATCATCAGATCGCCGGCCGATTGATGACCATATTTTAATTCTCCTTTTTCGCGCCCGCGCACGGCTCTCGTCCTCATCCTCGGCACCTTCTCCACCTATAAAATCCCAGGCGTCTCTCCATCAAGCCTCACGCAGCACAACACCCAGAGAGCACCTTAGCTAGCCATCCATCGGCATCATCTGTTCATCGCACACGCAAGGCAGAGAGGAACAGAGAGAACGCGTCAGAGGAGGAGATGGTGAAGATCCCGAGCCCGAGGAGGCTGTTCCGGAGCCGGTCCAAAAGCACGGTGGGCATCGGCGGCGGGGTCGACATGTGCGCCATGGTGGCCGAGCACGAGAGGATCGAGTGGGAGGTGCGGCCCGGCGGGATGCTGGTGCAGAAGCGCCGGGGGCCGGACGACGACGGCGTGGTCGAGGCCATCCTGGTGCGGGTGTCCGCCGGCTGCGGCGGGTGGCAGCACGACGTGTCCATCGACGCCACCTCCACCTTCGGCGACCTCAAGGTGCTGCTGTCACTGGCCACCGGGCTGTGGCCCAGGGAGCAGCGGCTGCTGTACCGGGGCCGGGAGCGGGACGACGGCGACCACCTGCACATGACCGGCGTGCAGGACAAGGACAAGGTGCTGCTCCTGGAAGACCCCGCCGTCACGGAGAGGAAGCTCCGGTCCACCAGCCTCGCGCAGCTCATGGGGGTGCCCTGCCATTCCTTCATCCAAGTCTAAGAAACCCACGCTCCATCAGCTGTTCTCGCTGTTTATTTGGGCCAAGATCGGTTTAAGGTGTGTTAGTTAAGCGTTTAACTGCATTCTTTTCAATCTTTAGAGTTTTTCTGGGTTCAATCAGGGCTTGGATTTGGCCGATTGAATCGAAAAACGGGCGCCGTTAGGAGACAATACAGTACAGTACATGTTGTAAAATATTGTAATTTGTACGTATATGCAGACAATGACAGTGTCACAGTGATAGTGTTTTCTACGAATTGTGTACATGTGTGTCTTTATTCTTTGTTGCTGGCTCCATGTACATTCTTCCGATGGAATTAGCAATACAGTTCACACTGCTACATATACATTTCTTGCAATTTACTTGTGTTTAAGCATTTTTTGATAAATTTATGCTTAAGCAAGATGTACACATTTATTAGGATTGAAAATATTTTGTTTCCGAAGGTAAGGGCCAATTATATTAGGGTTCTTACCATTTATGTCACTAGTTGTGTTTCGGTACTCAGTTTTGTCGCTGGGAGTTTCAACTGTTCAAAAATGCCATCACTACGTTAGGCGCATGCTCAAAAATGCCGCTAGACACCATTATTGCCAGCTCAAAGCCCGTTTACCATGTTACATGATCAAAATACCCATGGACTAACATGTTTGCTCTCCCTCTATCTCACTACAATAAAGTGTGGGTCTCACTCGAGCCCCAACAACGTTCTTATTTTCCTCTAAAATAATTCGCTTCTTACTCCTGACAAATGGGCCCCACATTTATCATTGTGTGGTAGAGGGAACTGACATGTGGGTCTAGGGTTATTGTGGCCATATAACATGGTCAATAGGTTTGACCTGACAATAACAATGTTGAATGACATTTTTGAGCAAACATATAATGGGACGATGGCATTTTTGAGGAAGCATCACATGAAACAATGATATTTTGTGCAGTTGTAACTTCTAATGGCAAAATTTAGAGCAACTCTAGCAGACCCCGCAAAAAGCCCCGACCCGCAAAATAACCGTCAAAATGCGGGTCGGCGTGGAAAGTCCCGCCATAACAGACCCCGCAAACGCGGCCGACCCGCAAAACATTTTGAGGGGTGCGGCAAAATCTCGGCCCCAACCCACGAATACGCGGGTTTCCGCCTCGCCCCTACGGTGCCCCGTATCGCGGTGAAGCGGTTGGCAGGAGAGACATTTCAGCTCGTGCCCTTCCCCCACCTCCTACCGCCGCCACCCGCCATTGGTTCCGCCCGTCGGCCGCCGACGATTCCGGCCAAATCTGCGGGCGAAATCATGTCGCGGGGGCGTCACGCTGCACCCCCCCCCCCCCCGCGGATTCGGCGAGAAGAGCTGCCCCTCGTGGCTGTCACCGCCGGGGATCGACCGCCCTCGAGCTCGCCCCTCGTCGCCGCCCGGGATCACCCGCCCCACGAGCCGCCGGTTATTGTTTGTTTGTGCTTTGTGCCGAGCGCTATGCATAGTTGATTGACGCGGCGTGCGGTTCTTGTTCATGTAGATGGAATTGAGCCCGTGCGAGAAGTTCTTGCTCTCTGATTCGTCCGATTCGGACGACTCGGATGTTGAGGCGATGCTTGAAAACTTTCGGCAGCAAACAATTGTGATGGCTCTTGCCGTGAAGGAGCACGAAGATGAGAACCGGAAGAGGCGGCGAGGATCGACTGTCGGGCGTCTTTGCATTCCTCGGAATTGTCATCTTGGGAACGAGATGTTGATGCAAAACTACTTCGCGGAGAATCCAACATTTCCACCGCACCTCTTCCGGAGAAGGTACCAAATGTGCCGATCCCGCTTTGTGAAAATTGTTCAAGCTTGCGAGGCAAAATTGTCGGTATTTTACTCAAACAAGAAATGCTGCGGGCTTAAAGGGATTTAGTGCATATAAAAAAATCTCGGCAGCTATGCGGGTGATTTCATATGGCGTTCCGGCTGACTATGCCGATTAGTACCTTCGCATTGGTGAAGATAACACAATTGAGTCAGTGCGTAGATTTACCAAAGTGATCATATGTGTCTTTGGTTCTGAATATCTTCCGGCACCCAACGAGGATGACACAAAGAAATTGATGGCCTCTAATGAGAGGAGAGGTTGGCCTGGCATGCTAGGTAGCATTAATTGTATGCATTGGACTTGAAAAAATTATCCAAAGGCATGGCAGGGAATGTATTGTGGCAAGTCTCGTGATGCAACTATTGTGCTAGAGGCCATAGCATCCGAGGATTTATGGATTTGGCATTGCTTCTTTGGTATGCCGGACACTCTCAATGATATCAATGTGTCGCAACGACCTCATTTGTTTGCTAGGCTTGCTAGTGGTGATGCTCCTGCTTGCAACTACACTATCAATGGGCATGAATACACAAAAGGGTACTATCTTGCAGATGATATATGCCCTCCTTGGTCCACATTTGTCAAGAGCATCAAAGATCCCAAAACTAAAAACCATTGTGAATTCGCAAGGGTGCAAGAGGCAGCCCAAAAAGACATTGAAAGAACATTCGGGGTTTTGCAATCTAGGTTTGCCATTGTTCGTGGTCCTGCTCGTTTTTGGGACAAGAAGATCTTGAAAAATATCATGACATGTTGTGTTATCCTTCACAATATGATTTTTGAAGATGAGAGAGAAATGAACTTGGAGTTCTTCTACGACAATGTGGGTAGCCGTGTCAAACCAGCTAGAGACCCTAACCGCATTAAAGCTTTTCTTCGAACATACAAGGAGATTGAAAATGCAAATACCCACTTTTAGCTTCAGGAGGATCTCATTGAGCACCATTGGTAAAAGGTTGGACAGTAATTAACTCATTTTTCTATTCACTTTTATTTAATTCATGTGTTATTTGTATTCGGGACAAGTTTTGTATTGCATTATTTAGTTTGCTTCGTTGATTTGAATAATTATTTGTAATGTGAATGACTGTTGTATTGTGTTGGTATTGTAATTTATGGTGTGGTATTGATATTTGCGGATCGGCGGCAGCGGCACAAGAGCAGACTCCGCAAAGCCGACCCGTAAAAAACTATATTCCATAAATATCCTTTTATATGGATCCGTTATGCGGGGTCTGCCTCTGCGGCCGTCTGCACTGGCCCGCAATGCTCTTAGTAGTGGGGCACAACTAGTGACATAAATAATAAAAACCCATTATATTAAAGGCATGACTCAACCCAGATTATAGTCAGTTTCACACATGCGAAGGCATAGTCGCAAGGAAATCTCCATGTACTCCACGGAATTTCCTAATGGAGCTTGAGCTCCATGGAGCCCTTTATATCTGAAAAGTTCAAAATTCAAAATTTTGAACAAATTCAAAAAATGTACACATATACATAAGGATCATGGATGTATACTACTTGTATGTGAAGTTTCATGACGATTATTTTTGTGAGCTACACAAAAATGACAAAATCACGTATTTCTAGCATATGTACTATTCACTATAAAAACACATGATTTTTGGCAGGCCACAAAAACCCGTATTCTGTGATGAATTTTTACACAGGTCTGGTATATATCTGTAAGTACTTGTGTATTTTTCAGATTTTTTTTGAATTTCGTGGAACATTTTTTGAAGTTTGTGAACAGTTTCTAAATTTGTGAAACTACAGGAAAAAAATCGAATCTATAAACATTTTTTCTTCTTTACAATGTATTTTAAAATTAATGAATATTTTTTATTTCATAGAAGCTTTTTAAATAATCTGCCGACGTTTTTTCATTTTTCCTTCCTCTTTGTTTTTTCCATCACTTCTTCGGATGGGCCGAGGCCCAATAGGGTCGAATGGCCCACCACTCGAGGGTGTGCACACTTGGCCGTCCTTCGACGCGTTGAGCGATGAATAGGACCTCCGTGTGTGTAGGTTATTTCGCTGCCAAGGGGTGGGCGAACTTGTTTTCTACTTTCGTGCATTTCTGAAAGGTGGCACCAACTTGTTGATATAGGCCGAGCGGTCATGTCATCACTTTCTTCGTCTTCTCCATCGGGCTCCTTGGACGATTTTGCGGTGGAAGACCACACTAGAGCCCGTGGAGAGCTATGACAAAAATATCAGGCGTTGAAGATCCAAGCCAACACGAGCACCTATCGGAGAGCTGTTGTAGTTTGGGCGTGTGGCACTAGATCTGACCTCAAGGTTGAGAGATTGAAAGTTTTTGGGAACAAATTCAATGAAAGGAGAGTCATTCTGAGAAGCAGGGGCACAAGTGAAATGGGTTGGGTGGAGGGCGTGCACCGTTCATCGGCCTAGGGTCATGCCCTCATGTGTCGACATTAGTATAAAGTCAGAAAAGAGAGGTTTATTTTGATCTATATGGTCTTACAGTCAATTCGATTTATGTAGGACGAAAAAGGATTTAGCTCACGATGGACCAAGAAACGGCGTGGCAAAGCAAGCTTCACCTCTAGTGGCACGTAAATGCACCAGTAAACGGGATCGTAGTACTTTGCTCCAGATCGATCGATATAACGGCACAAGCCTCCACAGAAACGATGCGAAGATGCACTTTTCGCGGTTGTCTGTAGCCCCAACTCTTCTTCGGCGGACAGCGACACACGGAGACGCAGCGGAGATCGACGCAGGACGCTCCAAAAATCCAGCCCCCAAAGCTAAAAGATGCCGCTGCCTGCCTGCCTCCTCATCCGCCGGTCGCCGCCAGCCCCGAACTACTTCTTCGGCCCTGTACCAACCTGCTCGTAGTCGAGCTAGCTGTTGCTATGGCGCCCGATCAATCAGACTCCTCGGCCAAGTCCACCCGACGCAAGAAAGGGACGTGGCGACAAAAACCAGGCCGGTGGCAGGATCACCCTATCAGATCGACGGACACCATGACACGGCGGGCGAATCAATGTGCGCGCCTCCAACCGATCCAGGGTTCGCGGTTCGTTGCCGCCGGCGCCGCGATCTCATCCTGAGAATAGGGAACCCGCGCATGTGCAATCATCAGATCACCGATTGGCGACCAAATCCAGATGCGTGCAGTGGTAACGTGGTGATATTATTATTATACGGATTGCTCGGGTGCATTTCATTTCGGCTATGCTACAAAGACTACCGATCGATCAGGGGCCGGAGCAGAGGTCAAGTCAGCAGAGTCGAATCATTTCATACTTTTTTTATTCTTGCCACATGCTCCTGCCACGTACACGGTACACGTACGTACGAGATTCATGGTTCCTAGACGTATGTATGCTTCACCGCCATGGTGTGAGATGCACGCTTAAATACACGATCAACTTTGTCCTGAAAAAATTGAATCAACTCATCACCGGAGACGCACGCATGTAGTTATTAGTTAGAGATAGAAACGTTTCAATTAACACATGAATTCAGTTTGGAGAAAAGGTTGCCGAGATTTTTCTTTGAAAATCAACGCGGAGGGAGCTCCCCACCTAAATATATTTCTCAATTTTGTAACCTAATGTTTGTCTGATTACAAAGGTGAATTACATAAGTATGTGTAATCGTAATAAGAAGTAGGAATGCCATGATGAAGCAGCCTGTTTGTGTGCCGGTTTCTTCATCTGGTGCGTCTAGAGCATTGAGGTCGTCAATGATTCGCTTAAGGGTGAAGATGTTGTGGTGGTTCTGTTACTTGAAAGTCATAGCGTTTCTGCAGTCCTATATCTTCTGCAATACACTGTGAGGAGGATGGAGTGACAGATTAGCACATCCACCTCGCCAGGGAGACGACAGTCCCAACGGTCGTTGATGGAGCTGGGGGGGGGGGTGAGAGTCCGATCCGCTGCCATACCCGTTGTGCAAGTGGGCAATGGACGAAGATGTGTGAATTGGTTTCGCTGTCAAACCCAAATCGTGGGCAAAGTGACTCTGAGACGATGTGCTTGCGGAGGAGGTTGCTTTCGAAGTTGAGACGTCCACAGAACATGAGCCATGCAAAGATCTTCACACGGTTTGGAACGTATGAAGACCAGATGGCAACAACATGCGCATCCTCATCGTTGTCGCCCATGGTCAGTTGATAGGCGGCCCGCATAGAGAAACGCAATGCCACCGTTGAGGTAGCGCTCGTCCGGTCCTCGCGCCACCTGGAAGTCTTGCAATAGAGACAACAAAGAGCACAACTCGGTAGCGGCATTAGAAGTTAGGCGGTTTTGTAGGATAGATTCTAAACCTTTCTTCGCACACGTCCCAGAGTTCGAACCTTTTTTGGGTCTGCGGAGCCCCGAATCCGACATGATGATATGGTATCCTTCTCTGAATGTTTCAAGTGGCTTGACTTGGCACATGTTTACGCATGTAGTTGAATCAAAACCAACATAGCTTCCACGATATTTATGTTCATGGCGTTTATATCCTACTTATGCTAGTATTCAATGTTAATTATTCATAATGCATGTTCATGAACGTTTTCGCTCTGTCGCTTCTTAATCAATTTGCTAGCCTTCGCCTGTATTAACCGGGAATACTGCTTGTGCATCACAAATCCTTAAACCGACGTTATTCCAGATGAGTCCACTATATCTATCTATATGCGGTATTACTCTGTCGTTCCAAGTAAATTTGCATGTGTCACCTCTAAAATTTCAAACGAAGATTTGTTCTGTGTGCCTGGACCGCTCAAGGAGCGACATGGAGTGGTCAGTATCTTCCATGCTAAGCGGGTTATTCTCATGATGAGTGTTTATTCACTCGTCCTTCCACGAGAGGGGTTGGTAATAGGGATGCCCAGTTCCGAAACTAAAAATTACAAATAATTAAACAAAACTCCCTCGGGACTGTTGTTGGTATGGAAACCACCCATGGATTCGGTTAGCGATGGCTTGTGTTTGTTGGTGGAGGGGTTACAAATAATGAACCGGTTCAGTTGCTAAGATTAGTAACTCGAAACAGGAGTTGCAAAATGAACATAGACTAGTTAATGGCAAGGTGACGATGTGTGTCGAAAGTGATTTCAAGGTTGATAAGATCACCATCGCAAAATCCCTCTACCTTCGGAATTAGTGTAGAACCTAAATAAATGTTATTTGGTGTTTGCGTTGAGCATGAGTATGATTGGATCATGTTTATTGCAATACGGTTATTCATTTAAGTCAAAAAATAATTGTTGTTCTGTTTACATAAATAAAACCTTCTATGGTCATACACTCAATATAAATAGTTTACTGAATCTCGATCATAATGATACACATATTCATAATATTGATGCCAAAAGATGCAAAGTTGATAATGATAGTGCAACATACTTGTGGGACTACCGTTTAGGTCATATTGGTGTAAAGCACATGAAGAAACTCCATGCAGATAGGCTTTTGGAATCACATGATTATGAATCATTTGATACTTGCGAACCATGCCTCATGGGCAAGATGATTAAAACTCCATTCTCCGGAACAATGGAACGAGCTATTGACTTATTGAAAATAATACATACCAATGTATGCGGTCCGATGAGTGTTGAGACTCGCGGATGGTATCGTTATTTTATGACCTTCATAGATGATTTGAGCAGATATGGCTATATCTACTTAATGAAATACAAGTCTGAGACATTTGAAAAGTTTAAAGAATTTCAAAGTGAAGTGGATAATCATCGTAACAAGAAAATAAAGTTTCTATGATCTGATCGTAGAGGCTAATATTTGAGTTACGAGTTTGACCTTCATTTAAAACAATGTGGAGTTGTTTCATAGCTCATGCCACCTGGAACACCACAGGGTAATGGTGTGTCCGAACATCGTAATCGTACTTTATTAGATATAGTGCAATCTATGATGTCTCTTACCGATTTACCACTATTGTTTTGGGGTTATGCATTAGAGATAACTGCATTCATGTTAAATAGGGCACCGTCTAAATTCGTTGAGACGACATCGTATGAACTATGGTTTGGCAAGAAACCTAAATTGTCATTTTTTTTAAATTTGGGGTTGTGATGCTTATGTGAAAAAGCTTCAGCCTGATAAGCTTGAACCCAAAAGAAACTGCTGGACACACCTTCTATCACAGATCTGAAGGCAAGATCTTTGTTGCTAAGAATGGATCCTTTCTAGAGAAGGAGTTTCTCTCGAAAGAAGTGAGCGGGAGGAAAGTAGAACTTGATGAGGTATTTGTACCTTCTCTCGAATTGGAAAGTAGCACATCAGTGAAATCCGTTCCCATGATGCCTACACCAACTAGAGAGGAAGCTAATGATGATGATCATGAAACTTGGGATCAAGTTACTACTGGACCTCGTAGGTCAAACAGAGCACGTTCCGCACCAGAGTGGTACGATAATCCTGTCCTGGAAGTCATGTTGTTAGACCATGGCGAACCTACGAACTATGAAGAAGCTATGATAAGCCCAGATTCCGACAGATGGCTTGAGGCCATGAAATCTGAGATAGGATCCATGTATGAGAACAAAGTATGGACTTTGTGGACTTGCTCGATGATCGGCAAGCCATAGAAAATAAATGGATCTTCAAGAAGAAGACTGACGCTGATGGTAATGTTACTGTCTACAAAGCTCGACTTGTCGCAAAAGGTTTTTGACAAGTTCAAGGAGTTGACTACGATGAGACTTTCTCACTCATAGTGATGCTTAAGTCTGTCCGAATCATGTTAGCAATTGCCGCATATTATGATTATGAAATCAAGCAAATGGACGTCAAAACTGCATTCCTTAATGGATTTCTTAAAGCAGGGTTGTATATGATGCAACCAGAAGGTTTTGTCGATCCTAAAGGTGCTAACAAAGTGTGCAAGCTCCAGCGATCCATTTATGGACTGGTGCAAGCATCTCGGAGTTGGAATATACGCTTTGATGAGGTGATCAAAGCATATGGTTTTATACAGACTTTTGGAGAAGCCTGTATTTACAAGAAAGTGAGTGGGAGCTCTGTAGCATTTCTAATATTATTTGTGGATGACATATTGTTGATGGGAAATGATATAGTATTTCTGGATAGCATAAAAGGATACTTGAATAAGAGTTTTCCAATGAAAGACCTCGGTGAAGCTACTTATATATTGGGCATCAAGATCTATAGAGATAGATCAAGGCGCTTGATAGGATTTCCACAAAGCACATACCTTGATAAAGTTTTGAAGAAGTTCAAAATGGATCAGTCAAAGAAGGAGTTCTTGCCTGAATTGTAAGGTATGAAGTTGAGTAAGACTCAAAGCCCGACCACGACAGAAAAATAGAGAGAGAATGAAAGTCATTTCCTATGCCTCAGCCATAGATTCTATGAAGCATGCCAAGCTGTGTGCTAGACGAAATGTGTGCCTTGCCATGTGTCTGTCATGGGGGTACAATAGTGATCCAGGAGTTGATCACTGGACAGCGGTCAAAATTATCCTTAGTGAAATAAGGATATGTTTCTTGGTTATGGAGGTGAAAAAGAGTTCGTCGTAAAGGGTTACGTCGATGCAAGCTTTGATACTGATGCGGATGACTCTGAGTCTCAATCTGGATACATATTGAAAGTGGGAGCAATTAGCTAGAGTAGCTCCATGCAGAGCATTGTAGACATAGAAATTTGCAAAATACATACGAATTTGAATGTGGCAGACCCGTTGACTAAACCTCTCTCACAAGCAAAACATGATCACACCTTAGTACTCTTTGAGTGTTAATCACATAGCAATGTGAACTAGATTATTGACTCTAGTAAACCCTTTGGGTGTTGGTCACATGGCGATGTGAACTATAGGTGTTATTCACATGGTGATGTGAACTGTTGGTGTTAATCACATGGCGATGTGAACTAGATTATTGACTCTAGTGCAAGTGTGAGACTGAAGGAAATATGCCCTAGAGGCAATAATAAAGTTCTTATTTTATATTTCCTTTTTCATGATAAATGTTTATTATTCATGCTAGAATTGTATTGACCGGAAACCTTAATACTGAAGAAAATATGCCCTAGAGGCAGTAATAAAGTTGTTATTTATATTTCCTTATATCATGATAAATGTTTATTATTCATGCTAGAATCGTATTACTGGAAACTTAGTACATGTGTGAATACATAGACAAATAGAGTGTCACTAGTATGGCTCTACTTGACTAGCTCGTTAATCAAAGATGGTTAAGTTTCCTAGCCATGGACAAGAGTTGTCATTTGATGAAAGGGATCACATCATTAGAGAATGATGTGATTGACTTGACCCATCCATTAGCTTAGCACTATGATCATTTAGTTTGTTGCTGTTGCTTTCTTCATAACTTATACATGTTCCTATGACTACGAGATTATGCAACTCCTGAATACCGGAGGAACACTTAGTGTGCTATCAAACTTCACAACGTAACTGGGTGATTATAAAGATGCTCTACAGGTGTCTCCGATGGTGTTTGTTGAGTTGGCATAGATTGAGATTAGGATTTGTCACTCCGATTGTCGGAGAGGTATCTCTGGGCCCTCTCGGTAATGCACATCATCATAAGCCTTGCAAGCAGTGTGACTAATGAGTTAGTTACGAGATGATGCATTACAGAACAAGTAAAGAGACTTTCCGGTAACAAGATTGAACTAGGTATGATGATACCTACGATCGAATCTCGAGCAAGTAACATACCGAAGACAAAGGGAACAACGCATGTTGTTATGCGGTTTGACCGATAAAGATCTTCGTAGAATATGTAGGAACCAATATGAGCATCTAGGTTCCGCTATTGGTTATTGACCGAAGATGAGTCTCGGTCATGTCTACATAGTTCTCGAACCCGTAGGGTCCGCACGCTTAACGTTCGATGATGATCGGTATTATGAGTTTATGTGTTTTGATGTACCGAAGGTAGTTCGGAGTCCCGGATGTGATCACGGACATGACGAGGAGTCTCGAAATGGTCGAGACATAAAGATTGATATATTGGAAGGCTATGTTTGGACACCGGAATAGTTTCGGATAAGTTCGGGCAATTACCGGAGTACCGGGGGGTTACCGGAACCCCAGGGGGAGTCAATGGGCCGTAATGGGCCATAGTGGGAGAGAGTAGGAGGAGGCCAAGTGGGGGGCACCCCCCAAGCCCAATCCGAATTGGGGAGGGGGCCGACCCCCCTTTCCTTCTGTCCTTCTCCCTCTTCCTTCTTCTCCTACTCCAACTAGGGAAAGGGGGGAAACCTACTCCTACTAGGAGTAGGAATCCCCCTTGGGGCGCAACATAAAGAGGGTCGGCCCTCCCCTCCTCCACTCCTTTATATACGGGGGAGGGGGCACCCCATGGACACACAAGTTGATAGTTGTCTTAGCCGTGTGCAGTGCCCCCCTCCACAGATTTCCACCTCGGTCATATCGTTGTAGTGCTTAGGCGAAGCTCTACATCGGTAACTTCATCATCACTGTTATCACGCTGTCGTGCTGAATAAACTCTCCCTCGGCCTCAACTGGATCAAGAGTACGAGGGACGTCATCGAGCTAAACATGTGCAGATCGCGGAGGTGCCGTGCGTTCTGTACTTGATCGGTTGGATTGCGAAGACGTTCGACTACATCAACCGCGTTACTTAACGCTTCCGCTTTCGGTCTACGAGGGTACGTGGACACACTCTCCCCGCTCATTGCTATGCATCTCCTAGATAGATCTTGCGTGATCGTAGGAAAATTTTGAAATACTGCATTCCCCAACAATGGCATCCGAGCCAGGTCTATGTGTAGATGTTATATGCACGAGTAGAACACAAAGGAGTTGTGGACGTGGATATATACATATTGCTTACCATCACCAGTTGATTCTTGATTCAGCGGTATTGTTGGATGAAGCGGCTCAGACCGACATTATGCATACGCTTACGCAAGACTGGTTCTACCGACGTGCTTCGCACACAAGTGGCTAGTGGGTGTTTGTTTCTCCAACTTTGGTTGAATCGGTTTCAATGAACATGGTTCTTTCTAAAGATTAAAAAACAATCGCTATACTACATTGTGGTTTTGATGCGTAGGTAAGAACGGTTCTCACTATAAGCCCGTAGCAGCCACGTACAACTTGCAACAACAAAATAGAGGATGTCTAACTTGTTTTTCTAGGGCATGTTGTGATGTGATATGGTCAAGACGTGATTATATTAATTGTTGTATGAGATGATCATGTTTTGTAACACAGTTATCGGCAACTGGAAGGAGCCATATGGTTGTCGCTTTATTGAATGAAATACAATCGCCATGTAATTGCTTTACTTTATCACTAAGCGGTAGCGATAGTCCTAGAAGCAATAGTTGGCGAGACAACAACGATGCTTCGATGGAGATCAAGGTGTCAAGCCGGTGACGATGGTGATCATGACTGTGCTTTGGAGATGGAGATCAAAGGCACAAGATGATGATGGCCATATCATATCACCTATTTGATTGCATGTGATGTTTATCCTTTATGCATCTTATTTTGCTTTGTACGGCGGTAGCATTATAAGATGATCTCTCACTAAATTTCAAGGTACAAGTGTTCTCCCTGAGTATGCACCGTTGCTACAGTTCGTCGTGCCGAGACACCACATGATGATCGGGAGTGATAAGCTCTACGTTCACATACAATGGGTGCAAGCCTGTTTTGCACAAGCAGAATACTCGGGTTAAACCTGACGAGCCTAGCATATGCAGATATGGCCTCGGAACACTGAGAGCGAAAGGTCAAGCGTGAATCATATAGTAGATATGATCAACATAGTGATGTTCACCATTGAAAACTACTCCATCTCACGTGATGATCGGACATGGTTTAGTTGATATGGATCACGTGATCACTTAGATGATTAGAGGGATGTCTATCTAAGTGGGAGTTCTTAAGTAATATGATCAATTGAACTTTAATTTATCATGAACTTAGTACCTGATAGTATTTTGCATGTCTATGTTGTTGTAGATAAATGGCCCGTGCAGTTGTTCTGTTGAATTTTAATGCGTTCCTAGAGAAAGCTAAGTTGAAAGATGATGGTAGAAATTACACGGGCTGGGTCCGTAACTTGAGGATTATCCTCATTGCTGCACAGAAGAATTACGTCCTGAAAGCACCGCTGGGTGACAAGCCTGCTGCAGATGCTGCTGACGATGTTAAGAACGTCTGGCAAAGCAAAGTTGA
This sequence comes from Triticum aestivum, assembly GCF_018294505.1. NCBI lineage: Eukaryota > Viridiplantae > Streptophyta > Magnoliopsida > Poales > Poaceae > Triticum > Triticum aestivum. The sequence continues at coordinate 638,957,203 of NC_057800.1, read as the reverse complement.
TGACTACTCGATAGTTCAGTGTGCCATGCGGCTTAGAACCGAGACTTCAACGATGTTTTGAACGTCATGGAGCATACGAGATGTTCTAGGAGTTGAAGTTAATATTTCAAGCAAATGTGCGGATGGAGAGATACGAAGTCTCCAATAAGTTGTACAGCTACAAAATGGAGGAGAATATTTATGTTAGTGAACATATACTCAGAATGTCTGGGTACCACTGAAGGAAATATGCCCTAGAGGCAATAATAAAGTTATTATTTATTTCCTTATATCATGATAAATGTTTATTATTCATGCTAGAATTGTATTAACCGGAAACATAATACATGTGTGAATACATAGACAAACAGAGTGTCACTAGTATGCCTTTACTTGACTAGCTCGTTAATCAAAGATGGTTATGTTTCCTAACCATGGACAAAGAGTTGTTATTTGATTAACGGGATCAAATCATTAGGTGAATGATCTGATTGACATGACCCATTCCATTAGCTTAGCACCCGATCGTTTAGTATGTTGCTATTGCTTTCTTCATGACTTATACATGTTCCTATGACTATGAGATTATGCAACTCCCGTTTGCCGGAGGAACACTTTGTGTGCTACCAAACGTCACAACATAACTGGGTGATTATAAAGGTGCTCTACAGGTGTCTCCAAAGGTACATGTTGGGTTGGCGTATTTCGAGATTAGGATTTGTCACTCCGATTGTCGGAGAGGTATCTCTGGGCCCTCTCGGTAATGCACATCAGATAAGCCTTGCAAGCATTGCAACTAATGAGTTAGTTGTGAGATGATGTATTACAGAACGAGTAAAGAGACTTGCTGGTAACGAGATTGAACTAGGTATTGAGATACCGACGATCGAATCTCGGGCAAGTAACATACCGATGACAAAGGGAACAACGTATGTTGTTATGCGGTCTGACCGATAAAGATCTTCGTAGCATATGTAGGAACCAATATGAGCATCCAGGTTCCGCTATTGGTTATTGACAGGAGAACGTGTCTCGGTCATGTCTACATTGTTCTCGAACCGTAGGGTCCGCACGCTTAACGTTACGATGATAGTTTCATTATGAGTTTACGTATTTTGATGTACCGAAGGTTGTTCAGAGTCCCGGATGTGATCATGGACATGACGAGGAGTCTCGAAATGATCGAGACATAAAGATCGATATATTGGAAGCCTATATTTGGATATCGGAATCGTTCCGGGTGAAATAGGGATTTTACCGGAGTACCGGGGGGTTACCGGAACCCCCCCGGGGGTTATTGGGCCTACATGGGCCCTAAGGGAGAATAGGAAAGGAGGCAAGAGGTGGCCGCGCGCCCCTCCCCTCCCTAGTCCGAATAGGACAAGGAGAGGGGGCGGCGCCCCCCCCCCTTTCCTTTCCCTCTTTCTCCTCTTTCCCACTTCTCCTTCTCCAACTAGGAAAGAAGGGAGTCCTACTCCCGGTGGGAGTAGGACTCCCCCTTGGCGCGCCCTCCTTGGCCGGCCGCCCCCTCCCCCTTGGCTCCTTTATATACGGGGGCAAAGGGGCACCCTAGGACACACAAGTTGATCTTCGTGATCGTTCCTTAGCCGTGTGCGGTGCCCCCCTCCACCATATTCCACCTCGGTCATATTGTAGCGGTGCTTAGGCGAAGCCCTGCGACGGTTGAACATCAAGATCGTCACCACGCCATCGTGCTGACGAAACTCTCCCCGAAGCTTTGCTAGATCGGAGCCCGGGGAGTGTCATCGAGCTGAGCGTGTGCCAAGAACTCGAAGGTGCCGGAGTAACAGTGCTTGGATCGGTTGGACCGGGAAGACGTACGACTACTTCCTCTATGTTGCATCAACGCTTCTGCTTCGGTCTACGAGGGTACATAGACAACACTCTCCCCTCTCGTTGCTATGCATCACCATGATCTTGCGTGTGCGTAGGAATTTTTTTGAAATTACTACGTTCCCCAACAGTGGCATCCGAGCCTAGGTTTTATGGTTTGATGTTATATGCACGAGTAGAACACAAGTGAGTTGTGGGCGATATAAGTCATACTGCTTACCAGAATGTCATACTTTGGTTCGGCGGTAGTGTTGGATGAAGCGGCCCGGACCGACATTACGCGTACGCTTACGCGAGACTGGTTCTACCGCTGTGCTTTGCACACAGGTGGCTGGCGGGTGTCAGTTTCTCCAATTTAGTTGAACCGAGTGTGGCTATGCCCGGTCCTTGCGAAGGTTAAAACAGCACCAACTTGACAAACTATCGTTGTGGTTTTGATGCGTAGGTAAGATTGGTTCTTGCTTAAGCCCGTAGCAGCCACATAAAACTTGCAACAAACAAAGTAGAGGACGTCTAACTTGTTTTTGCAGGGCATGTTGTGATGTGATATGGTCAAGGCATGATGCTAAATTTTATTGTATGAGATGATCATGTTTTGTAACCAAGTTATCGGCAACTGGCAGGAGCCATATGGTTGTCGCTTTATTGTATGCAATGCAATCGCCCTGTAATGCTTTACTTTATCACTAAGCAGTAGCGATAGTCGTAGAAGCATAAGATTGGCGAGACGATAACGATGCTACGATGGAGATCAAGGTGTCGCGCCGCTGACGATGGTGATCATGACGGTGCTTCGGAGATGGAGATCACAAGCACAAGATGATGATGGCCATATCATATCACTTATATTGATTGCATGTGATATTTATCTTTTATGCATCTTATCTTGCTTTGATGACGGTAGCATTATAAGATGATCTCTCACTAAATTTCAAGATAAAAAGTGTTCTCCCTGAGTATGCACCGTTGCCAAAGTTCGTCGTGCCCAGACACCATGTGATGATCGGGTGTGATAAGCTCTACGTCCATCTACAACAGGTGCAAGCCAGTTTTGCACACGCAGAATACTCAGGTTAAACTTGACAAGCCTAGCATATGCAGATATGGCCTCGGAACACTGAGACCGAAAGGTCGAGCATGAATCATATAGTAGATATGATCAACATAGCGATGTTCACCATTGAAAACTACTCCATTTCATGTGATGATCGGTTATGGTTTAGTTGATTTGGATCACGTGATCACTTAGATGATTAGAGGGATGTCTATCTAAGTGGGAGTTCTTAAGTAATATGATTAATTGAACTTAAATTTATCATGAACTTAGTCCCTGATAGTATCTTGCTTGTTTATGTTGATTGTAGATAGATGGCCCGTGTTGTTGTTTCGTTGAATTTTAATGCGTTCCTTGAGAAAGCAAAGTTGAAAGATGATGGTAGCAATTACACGGACTGGGTCCATAACTTGAGGATTATCCTCATTGCTGCACAGAAGAGTTACGTCCTGGAAGCACCGCTGGGTGCCAGGCCTGCTGCTGATACAACTGACGACGTTAAGAACGTCTGGCAGAGCAAAGCTGATGACTACTCGATAGTTCAATGTGCCATGCTTTACGGCTTAGAACCAGGACTTCAACGATGTTTTGAATGTCATGGGGCATATGAGATGTTCCAGGAGTTGAAGTTAATATTCCAGCAGAATGCCCGGATTGAGAGATATGAAGTCTCCAATAAATTCTATAGCTGCAAGATGGAGGAGAATAGTTCTGTCAGTGAGCATATACTCAAGATGTCTGGGTATTGTCACTTGATTCAACTGGGAGTTAATCTTCCGGATGATAGCGTCATTGACAGAATTCTCCAATCACTTCCACCAAGCTACAAGAGCTTCGTGATGAACTATAATATGCAAGGGATGGATAAGACAATTCCCGAGCTCTTCGCAATGCTAAAGGCTGCGGAGGTAGAAATCAAGAAGGAGCATCAAGTGTTGATGGTCAACAAGACCACTAGTTTCAAGAAAAAGGGCAAAGGGAAGAAGAAGGGGAACTTCAAGAAGAACAGCAAGCAAGTTGCTGCTCAGGAGAAGAAACCCAAGTCTGGACCTAAGCTTGAAACTGAGTGCTTCTACTGCAAGCAGACTGGTCACTGGAAGCGGAACTGCCCCAAGTATTTGGCGGATAAGAAGGATGGCAAGGTGAACAAAGGTATATGTGATATACATGTTATTGATGTGTACCTTACTAGAGCTCGCAGTAGCACCTGGGTATTTGATACTGGTTCTGTTGCTAATATTTGCAACTCGAAACAGGGACTACGGATTAAGCGAACACTGGCAAAGGACGAGGTGACGATGCGCGTGGGAAATGGTTCCAAAGTCGATGTGATCGCGGTCGGCACGCTACCTCTACATCTACCTTCGAGATTAGTATTAGACCTAAATAATTGTTATTTGGTGCCAGCGTTGAGCATGAACATTATATCTGGATAACGGTTATTCAATTAAATCAGAGAATAATGGTTGTTCTATTTATATGAGTAATATCTTTTATGGTCATGCAACCTTGAAGAGTGGTCTATTTTTGATGAATCTCGATAGTAGTGATACACATATTCATAATGTTGAAGCCAAAAGATGCAGAGTTGATAATGATAGTGCAACTTATTTGTGGCACTGCCGTTTAGGTCATATCGGTGTAAAGCGCATGAAGAAACTCCATACTGATGGACTTTTGGAACCACTTGATTATGAATCACTTGGTACTTGCGAACCGTGCCTCATGGGCAAGATGACTAAAACGCCGTTCTCCGGTACTATGGAGAGAGCAATAGATTTGTTGGAAATCATACATACAGATGTATGTGGTCCGATGAATGTTGAGGCTCGTGGTGGATATCGTTATTTTCTCACCTTCACAGATGATTTAAGCAGATATGGGTATATCTACTTAATGAAGCATAAGTCTGAAACATTTGAAAAGTTCAAAGAATTTCAGAGTGAAGTTGAAAATCATTGTAACAAGAAAATAAAGTTTCTACGATCTGATCGTGGAGGAGAATATTTGAGTTACGAGTTTGGACTACATTTGAAACAATGCGGAATAGTTTCGCAGCTCACGCCACCCGGAACACCACAACGTAATGGTGTGTCCGAACGTCGTAATCGTACTTTACTTGATATGGTGCGATCTATGATGTCTCTTACAGATTTACCGCTATCGTTTTGGGTTTATGCTTTAGAGACGGCCGCATTCACGTTAAATAGGGCACCATCAAAATCCGTTGAGACGACGCCTTATGAACTATGGTTTGGCAAGAAACCAAAGTTGTCGTTTCTTAAAGTTTGGGGCTGTGATGCTTATGTGAAAAAGCTTCAACCTGATAAGCTCGAACCCAAATCGGAGAAATGTGTCTTCATAGGATACCCAAAGGAGACTGTTGGGTACACCTTCTATCACAGATCCGAAGGCAAGACATTCGTTGCTAAAAATGGATCCTTTCTAGAGAAGGAGTTTCTCTCGAAAGAAGTGAGTGGGAGGAAAGTAGAACTTGATGAGGTAACTGTACCTGCTCCCTTATTGGAAAGTAGTACATCACAGAAACCGGTTTCTATGACACCTAAACCAATTAGTGAGGAAGTTAATGATGATGATCATAGAACTTCAGATCAAGTTGCTACTGAACCTCGTAGATCAAACAGAGTAAGATCCGCACCAGAGTGGTACGGTAATCCTGTTCTAGAAGTCATGCTACTAGATCATGATGAACCTACGAACTATGAAGAAGCGATGGTGAGCCCAGATTCCGCGAAATGGCTTGAAGCCATGAAATCTGAGATGGGATCCATGTATGAGAACAAAGTGTGGACTTTCGTTGACTTGCCCGATGATCGGCAAGCAATTGAGAATAAATGGATCTTCAAGAAGAAGACTGACGCTGACGGTAATGTTACTGTCTACAAAGCTCGACTTGTTGCAAAAGGTTTTCGACAAGTTCAAGGGATTGACTACGATGAGACCTTCTCACCCGTAGCGATGCTTAAGTCTGTCCGAATCATGTTAGCAATTGCCGCATTTTATGATTATGAAATTTGGCAAATGGATGTCAAAACTGCATTCCTGAATGGATTTCTAGAAGAAGAGTTGTATATGATGCAACCAGAAGGTTTTGTCGATCCAAAGGGAGCTAACAAAGTGTGCAAGCTCCAGCGATCCATTTATGGACTGGTGCAAGCCTCTCGGAGTTGGAATAAACGCTTTGATAGTGTGATCAAAGCATTTGGTTTTATACAGACTTTTGGAGAAGCCTGTATTTACAAGAAAGTGAGTGGGAGCTCTGTAGCATTTCTGATATTATATGTGGATGACATATTACTAATTGGAAATGATATAGAATTTCTGGATAGCATAAAGGGATACTTGAATAAGAGTTTTTCAATGAAAGACCTCGGTGAAGCTGCTTACATATTAGGCATTAAGATCTATAGAGATAGATCAAGACGCTTAATTGGACTTTCACAAAGCACATACCTTGACAAAGTTTTGAAGAAGTTCAAAATGGATCAAGCAAAGAAAGGGTTCTTGCCTGTGTTACAAGGTGTGAAGTTGAGTAAGACTCAATGCCCGACCACTGCAGAAGATAGAGAGAAAATGAAAGATGTTCCCTATGCTTAAGCCATAGGCTCTATCATGTATGCAATGCTGTGTACCAGACCTGATGTGTGCCTTGCTATAAGTCTAGCAGGGAGGTACCAAAGTAATCCAGGAGTGGATCACTGGACAGCGGTCAAGAACATCCTGAAATACCTGAAAAGGACTAAGGATATGTTTCTCGTTTATGGAGGTGACAAAGAGCTCATCGTGAATGGTTACGTTGATGCAAGCTTTGACACTGATCCGGACGATTCTAAATCGCAAACCGGATACGTGTTTACATTAAACAGTGGATCTGTCAGTTGGTGTAGTTCTAAACAAAGCGTCGTGGCGGGATCTACGTGTGAAGCGGAATACATAGCTGCTTTGGAAGCAGCAAATGAAGGAGTCTGGATGAAGGATTTCATATCCGATCTAGGTGTCATACCTAGTGCATCGGGTCCAATGAAAATCTTTTGTGACAATACTGGTGCAATTGCCTTGGCAAAGGAATCCAGATTTCACAAGAGAACCAAGCACATCAAGAGACGCTTCAATTCCATCCGGGATCTAGTCCAGGTGGGAGACATAGAGATTTGCAAGGTACATACGGATCTGAATGTAGTAGACCCGTTGACTAAGCCTCTTCCACGAGCAAAACATGATCAGCACCAAGGCTCCATGGGTGTTAGAATCATTACTGTGTAATCTAGATTGTTGACTCTAGTGCAAGTGGGAGACTGAAGGAAATATGCCCTAGAGGCAATAATAAAGTTATTATTTATTTCCTTATATCATGATAAATGTTTATTATTCATGCTAGAATTGTATTAACCGGAAACATAATACATGTGTGAATACATAGACAAACAGAGTGTCACTAGTATGCCTCTACTTGACTAGCTCGTTAATCAAAGATGGTTATGTTTCCTAACCATGGACAAAGAGTTGTTATTTGATTAATGGGATCACATCATTAGGTGAATGATCTGATTGACATGACCCATTCCATTAGCTTAGCACCCGATCGTTTAGTATGTTGCTATTGCTTTCTTCATGACTTATACATGTTCCTATGACTCCCGTTTGCCGGAGGAACACTTTGTGTGCTACCAAACGTCACAACGTAACTGGGTGATTATAAAGGTGCTCTACAGGTGTCTCCAAAGGTACATGTTGGGTTGGCGTATTTCAAGATTAGGATTTGTCACTCCGATTGTCAGAGAGGTATCTCTGGGCCCTCTCGGTAATGCACATCACATAAGCCTTGCAAGCATTGCAACTAATGAGTTAGTTGTGAGATGATGTATTACAGAACGAGTAAAGAGACTTGCCGGCAACGAGATTGAACTAGGTATTGAGATACCGACGATCGAATCTCGAGCAAGTAACATACCGATGACAAAGGGAACAACGTATGTTGTTATGCGGTCTGACCGATAAAGATCTTCGTAGAATATGTAGGAACCAATATGAGCATCCAGGTTCCGCTATTGGTTATTGACCGGAGAACGTGTCTCGGTCATGTTTACATTGTTCTCGAACCGTAGGGTCCGCACGCTTAACATTATGATGAAAGTTTCATTATGAGTTTATGTATTTTGATGTACCGAAGGTTGTTCGGAGTCCCGGATGTGTTCATGGACATGACGAGGAGTCTCGAAATGGTTGAGACATAAAGATCGATATATTGGAAGCCTATATTTGGATATCGGAATCGTTTCGGGTGAAATCGGGATTTTACCGGAGTACCGGGGGGTTACCGGAACCCCCCCGGGGGTTATTGGGCCTACATGGGCCCTAAGGGAGAAGAGGAAAGGAGGCAAGAGGTGGCCGCGCGCCCCTCCCCTCCCTAGTTCGAATAGGACAAGGAGAGGGTGGTGGCGCCCCCCCTTTCCTTTCCCTCTTTCTCTTCTTTCCCACTTCTCCTTCTCCAACTAGGAAAGAAGGGAGTCCTACTCCTGGTGGGAGTAGGACTCCCCCTTGGCGCGCCCTCCTTGGCCGGCCGCCCCCTCCCGTGATCTTCGTGATCATTCCTTAGCCGTGTGCGGTGCCCCCCTCCACCATATTCCACCTCGGTCATATTGTAGCGGTGCTTAGGCGAAGCTCTGCGATGGTTGAACATCAAGATCGTCACCACGCCGTCGTGCTGACGAAACTCTCCCCGAAGCTTTGCTAGATCGGAGCCCGGGGAGTGTCATCGAGCTGAGCGTGTGCCAAGAACTCGAAGGTGCCGGAGTAACGGTGCTTGGATCGGTTGGACCGGGAAGACGTACGACTATTTCCTCTATGTTGCATCAACGCTTCTGCTTCGGTCTACGAGGGTACATAGACAACACTCTCCCCTCTCGTTGCTATGCATCACCATGATCTTGCGTGTGCGTAGGATTTTTTTTGAAATTACTTTGTTCCCCAACAACCACAACCACTTGACTCAGCTGGGAGTTAATCTTCCTGATGATAGTGTCATTGACAGAGTTCTTCAATCACTGCCACAAAGCTACAAGAGCTTCGTGATGAACTATAATATGCAAGGGATGGATAAGATAATGCTCGAGCTCTTCGCAATGCTAAAGGCCGCGGAGGTAGAAATCAAGAAGGAGCATCAAGTGTTGATGGTCAACAAGACCACCAGTTTCAAGAAGAAGGGCAAAGGGAAGAAGGGGAACTTGAAGAAGAACAGCAAGCAAGTTGCTGCTCAAGTGAAGAAGCCCAAGTCTGGACCTAAGCCTGAGACTGAGTGCTTCTACTGCAAAGGGACTGGTCACTTGAAGCGGAATTGCCCCAATTATTTGGCGGATAAGAAGGATGGCAAAGTGAAAGGTATATTTGATATACATGTTATTGATGTGTACATTACTAATGCTCGCAGTAGTGCCTGGGTATTTGATACTAGTTCTGTTGCTAATATTTGCAACTCGAAACAGGGGCTACAGATTAAGCGAAGATTGGCTAAGGACGAGGTGATGATGCACGTGGGAAATGGTTCCAAAGTCGATGTAATCACCATCGGCATGCTACCTCTACATCTACCTTCAGGATTAGTTTTAGACCTGAATAATTGTTATTTGGTGCCAGCGTTAAGCATGAACATTATATCTGGATCTTGTTTGATGCGAGGCGGTTATTCATTTAAATCAGAGAATAATGGTTGTTCTATTTATATGAACAATATCTTTTATGGTCATGCACCCTTGATGAGTGGTCTATTTTTACTAAATCTTGATAGTAGTGATATGCATATTCATAGTATTGAAGCCAAAAGATATAAGTTTAATAATGACAGTGCAACTTATTTGTGGCACTACCGTATAGGTCATATTGGTGTAAAGCGCATGAAGAAACTCCATGTTGATGGACTTTTGGAGTCACTTGATTATGAATCACTTGATGCTTGCGAACCATGCCTCATGGGCAAGATGACTAAGACTCCGTTCTTCGGAACAATGGAACGAGCAACAGACTTATTGGAAATAATACATACTGATGTATGCGGTCCGATGAGTGTTGATGCTCGTGGCGGGTATCATTATTTTCTGACCTTCACAGATGATTTGAGCAGATATGGGTATATCTACTTGATGAAACATAATTCTGAAACATTTGAAAAGTTCAAAGAATTTCAGAGTGAAGTGAAAAATCATCGAAACAAGAAAATAATGTTTCTACGATCTGATCGTGCAGGAGAATATTTGAGTTACGAGTTTGGTCTTCATTTGAAACAATGCGGAATAGTTTCGCAACTCACGCCACCTGGAACACTACAGCGTAATGGTGTGTCCGAACGTCGTAACCGCACTTTATTAGATATGGTGCGGTCTATGATGTCTCTTACTGATTTAGCATTGTCGTTTTGGGGTTATGCTTTAGATACGGCTGCATTCACGTTAAATAGGGCACCATCGAAATCCGTTGAGACGACACCTTATGAACTGTGGTTTGGCAAGAAACCCAAGTTGTCGTTTCTTAAAGTTTGGGGCTGCGATGCTTATGTGAAAAATCTTCAACCTGATAAGCTCGAACCCAAATCGGAAAAATGTGTCTTCATAAGATACCCCAAAGAGACTGTTGGGTACACCTTCTATCATAGATCCGAAGGCAAGATATTTGTTGCTAAAAATGGGTCCTTTCTAGAGAAGGAGTTTCTCTCGAAAGAAGTGAGTGGGAGGAAAGTAGAACTTGATGAGGTAATTGTACCTACTCCCTTATTGGAAAGTAGTCCATCACAACAATCAGTTCCTATGGTTCCTACACCAATTAGTGAGGAAGCTAATGATGGCGATCATGAAACTTCTGATCAAGTTACTACCGAACCTCATAGGTCGACCAGAGTAAGATCCGCACTAGAGTGGTACGGTAATCCTGCTCTGGAAGTCATGTTACTTGACCATGACGAACCTATGAACTATGAGGAAGAAATGATGAGCCCAGATTCCGGAAAATGGCTTGAGGCCACGAAATCTGAGATGAGATCCATGTATAAGAACAAAGTGTGGACTTTGGTTGACTTGCCCGTTGATCAGGAAGCCATAGAGAATAAATGAATCTTCAAGAATAAGACTGACGCTGACGGTAATGTTACTATCCACAAAGCACGACTTGTTGTGAAAGGTTTTCGACAAGTTCAAGGAGTTGACTACGATGAGACCTTCTCACCCGTAGCGATGCTTAAGTCCCTCTGAATCATGTAAGCAATTGTTGCATTTTATGATTATGAAATTTGGCAAATGGATGTCAAAACTGCATTCCTTAATGGATATCGTAAAGAAGAGTTGTATATGATCCAAAAGGTGCTAACAAAGTGTGTATGCTCCAGCGATCCATTTATGGACTGGTGCAAGCATCTCGGATATGGAATATACGCTTTGATAGTGTGATCAAAGCATATGGTTTTATACAGACTTTTGGAAAAGCCTGTATTTACAAGAAAGTGAGTGGGGGCTCTGTAGCATTTCTGATATTATATGTGAATGACATATTGTTGATCAGAAATGATACTGAATTTCTGAATAGCATAAAAGGATACTGGAATAAGAATTTTTCAATGAAAGACCTCGATGAAGCTGCTTATATATTGGGCATCAAGATCTATAGAGATAGATCAAGACGCTTAATTGGACTTTCACAAAGCACATACCTTGATAAAGTTTTGAAGAAGTTCAAAATGGATCAAGCAAATAAAGGGTTCTTGCCTATGTTACAAGGTGTGAAGTTGAGTCAGACTCAATGCCCGACCACTGCAGAAGATAGAGAGAAAATGAAAGTCATTCCCTATGCTTCAGCCATAGGTTCTATCATGTATGCAATGATGTGTACCAGACCTGATGTGTGCCTTGCTATTAGTTTAGCAGGGAGGTACCAAAGTAATCCAGTAGTGGATCACTGGACATCGGTCAAGAACATCTTGAAATACCTGAAAAGGACTAAGTATATGTTTCTCATTTATGGAGGTGACAAAGAGCTCGTCGTAAACGGTTATGTCGATGCAAGCTTTGACACTGATCGAGATGACTCTAAGTCACAAACTGGATACATATTTTTATTGAATGGAGGAGCTGTCACTTGGTGCAGTTCTCAGCAAAGCATCGTGGCGGGATCTACGTGTGAAGCGGAATACATAGCTGCTTCGGAAGCAGGAAATGAAGGAGTCTGGATGAAGGAGTTCATATCCGATCTAGGTGTCATACCTAGTGCATCGGGTCCAATGAAAATCTTTTGTGACAATACTGGTGCAATTGCCTTGGCAAAGAAATCCAAATTTCACAAGAGAACCAAACACATCAAGAGATGCTTTAATTCCATCCGCGACCAAGTCAAGGAGGGAGACATAGAGAGTTGCAAGATACATACGGATCTGAATGTTGCAGACCCGTTGAGTAAGCCTCTCTCACGAGCAAAACATGATCGACACCAAGACTCCATAAATAAATCCTTCTTGCTACCTCTTGAGCACTGCGTTGGTTTTCCTCGAAGAGGAAGGGATGATGCAGCAAAGTAGCGTAAGTATTTCCCTCAGTTTTTGAGAACCAAGGTATTAATCCAGTAGGAGGCTACACGTGAGTCCCTCGTACCTACACAAAACAAATAAATCCTCGCAACCAACGCAAATAGTGGTTGTCAATCCCTATAAGGCCACTTACGAGAGTGGGATCTGATAGATATGATAAGATAATATTTTTGGTATTTTTATGATAAAAGATGCAAAGTAAAATAAAGGCAAAGTAAATAGCAAAGGAAATAACTAAGTAGTAGGAGATCAGTATGATAAAGATAGACCCGGGGGCCATAGGTTTCACTAGTGGCTTCTCTCGAGAGCATAAGTATTCTACGGTGGGTGAACAAATTACTGTTGAGCAATTGACAGAATTGAGCATAGTTATGAGAATATCTAGGTATGATCATGTATATAGGCATCACGTCCGAGACAAGTGGACCGACTCCTGCCTGCATCTACTACTATTACTCCACTCATCGACCGCTATCCAGCATGCATCTAGAGTATTAAGTCAAAAACAGAGTAACGCCTTAAGCAAGATGACATGATATAGAGGGATAGACTCATGCAATATGAAGAAAACCCCATCTTGTTATCCTCGATGGCAACAATACAATACGTGCCTTGCTGCCCTTACTGTCACTGGGAAAGGACACCGCAAGATTGAACCCAAAGCTAAGCACTTCTCCCATTGCAAGAAAGATCAATCTAGTAGGCCAAACCAAACTGATAATTCGAAGAGACTTGCAAAGATAACCAATCATACATAAAATAATTTAGAGAAGATTCAAATATTATTCATAGATAGACTTGATCATAAACCCACAATTCATCGGTCTCAACAAACACACCGCAAAAAGAAGATTACATCGAATAGTTCTCCACAAGAGAGGGGGAGAATGTTGTATTGAGATCCAAAAAGAGAGAAGAAGCCATCAAGCTACTAACTATGGACCCGTAGGTCTAAGGTAAACTACTCACACTTCATCGGAGAGGCTATGGTGTTGATGTAGAAGCCCTCCATGATCGATGCCCCCTCCGGCGGAGCTCCGGAATAGGCCCTAAGATGGGATCTCGTGGATATAGAAAGTTACGGCGGTGGAATTAGGATTTTGGCTCCGTATCTGATCGTTTGGGGGTACGTAGGTAGATATTGGAGGAAGGAGTACGTCGGTGGAGCAACAGGGGGCCCACGAGGGTGGAGGACGCGCCTATTGGGGGTGGGCGCGCCCCCTACCTCGTGGCCTCCTGTTTTCTTTCTTGACGTAGGGTCCAAGTCTCCCGAGTCTTGTTCGTTGAGAAAATCACGTTCCTGAAGGTTTCATTCCGTTTGGACTCCGTTTGATATTCCTTTTCTTCGAAACCCTAAAACAGGCAAAAACAGCGATTCTGGGCTGGGCCTCCGGTTAATAGGTTAGTCCCAAACATAATATAAAGGTGGATAATAAAGCCCAATAATGTCCAAAACAGTAGATAATATAGCATGGAGCAATCAAAAATTATAGATACGTTGGAGACGTATCAGGGTGTTAGAATCATTACAATGTAATCTAGATTATTGACTCTAGTGCAAGTGGGAGACTGAAGGAAATATGCCCTAGAGGCAATAATGAAGTTGTTATTTATATTTCCTTATATCATGATAAATGTTTATTATTCATGCTAGAATTGTATTAACTGGAAACTTAGTACATGTGTGAATACATAGACAAACAGAGTGTCACTAGTATGCCTCTACTTGACTAGCTCATTAATCAAAGATTGGTTAAGTTTCCTAGCCATGGACAAGAGTTGTCATTTGATGAACGAGATCACATCATTAGAGAATGATGTGATTGACTTGACCCATCCGTTAGCTTAGCACTATGATCGTTTAGTTTGTTGTTATTGCTTTCTTCATAACTTCTACATGTTCCTATGACTATGAGATTAGGCAACTCCCGAATACCAGAGGAATAGTTAGTGTGCTATCAAACATCACAACATAACTGGGTGATTGTAAAGATGCTCTACAGGTGTCTCCGATGGTGTTTGTTGAGTTGGCATAGATCGAGATTAGGATTTGTCACTCTGATTGTCGGAGAGGTATTTCTGGGCCCTCTCGGTAATGCACATCACTATAAGCCTTGCAAGCAGTGTGACTAATGAGTTAGTTACGAGATGATGCATTACGGAATGCGTAAAGAGACTTGCCGGTAACGAGATTGAACTAGGTATGATGATACCGACGATCGAATCTCGGGCAAGTAGCATACCGATGACAAAGGGAACAATGTATGTTGTTATGCGTTTTGACCGATAAAGATCTTCGTAGAATATGTAGGAACCAATATGAGCATCCAGGTTGCACTATTTTTTATTGACCGGAGATGTGTCTCGGTCATGTCTACATAGTTCTCGAACCCGTAGGGTCCGCACGCTTAACGTTCGATGATGATCGGTATTATGAGTTTATATGTTTTGATGTACCTAAGGTAGTTTGGAGTCCTAGATGTGATCACGGACATGACGAGGAGTCTCGAAATGGTCGAGACATAAAGATTGATATATTGGAAGGCTATGTTTGGATACCGGAATAGTTTCAGATAAGTTCGGGCAATTACCAGAGTACCGGGGGGTTACCGGAACCCCCCGGGGAGTCAATGGGCCTTAATGGGCCATAGTGGGAGAGAGGAGGCGGCGGCCAAGTGGCCCCCAAGCCCAATCCGAATTGGGGAGGGGGCCGGCCCCCCTTTCATTCTCTCCTTCTCCCTCTTCCTTCTTCTCCTACTCCAACTAGGGAAAGGGGGGGGGGAAACCTACTCCTACTAGGAGCAGGAATCCCCCTTGGGGCACACCATAGAGAGGGAGGCCCTCCCCTCCTCCACTCCTTTATATACGAGGGAGGGGGGCACCCCATGGACACACAAGTTGACAGTTGTCTTAGCTGTGTGCGGTGCCCCCCTCCACAGATTTCCACCTCGGTCATATCGTTGTAGTGCTTAGGCGAAGCCCTGCGTCGGTAACTTCATCATCACCATCATCATGCTGTCGTGGTGATGAAACTCTACCTCGGCCTTAGCTGGATCAAGAGTACGAGGGATGTCACCGAGCTGAACGTGTGCAGATCGCGGAGGTGCCGTGCGTTTGGTACTTGATCGGTAGGATCGTGAAGACGTTGGACTACATCAACCGCGTTACTTAACACTTCCGCTTTCGGTCTACGAGGGTACGTGGACACACTCTCCCCTGTTGTTTCTATGCATCTCCTAGATAGATCTTGCGTGATCATAGGAAAGTTTTTGAAATACTTCGTTTCCCAACAAATACATGTGCGAATACATAGACAAAACACTATGTCCCTAGTGAGCCTCTACTTGACTAGCTCGTTGATCAAATATGGTTAAGGTTTCCTAACTATGGACATGAGTTGCCATTTGATAATGGGATCACATCATTAGGAGAATGATGTGATGGACAAGACCCATCCGTTAGCTTAGCATGTTGATCGTTCAGTTTTATTGATATTGCTTTCATGTATGTCAAATACATATTCCTTTGACTATGAGATCATGCAACTCCCGGATACCGGAGGAATGCCTTGTGTGCTATCAAACATCACAACGTAACTGGCTGATTATAAATATGCTCTACAGGTATCTCCGAAGGTGTCCTGTTGGGTTGGCATGAATCAAGATTAGGATTTGTCAAACCGAGTATCAGAGAGGTATCTCTGGGCCCTCTCAGTAATGCACATCATAAGAAGCCTTGCAAGCAAAGTGACTAATGAGTTAGTTGCGGGATGATGTATTACAAAACGAGTAAATAGAGTCGCTGGTAATGAGATTGAACTAGGTATGAAGATATCGACGATCGAATCTCGGGCAAGTAACATACCGATGACAAAGGGAATAACATATGTTGTCAAAATGGTTCGACCGATAAAGATCTTCATAGAATATGTTGGAGCCAGTATGAGCATCCAGGTTCCGCTATTGGTTATTGACCGGAGAAGTGTCTCGGTCATGTCTACATAGTTCTCGAACCCATAGGGTCTGCAAGCTTAACGTTCGGTGACGATTTTGTATTATATGAGTTATGTGATTTGGTGACCGAATGTTGTTTGAAGTCCCGGATGATATCACGTACAGGATGAGGAGTCTCGAAATGGTCGAGAGGTATTCATATATAGGACAATGATATTCGGACACCGGAAGTGTTCTGGGGGTACCGGGTTCATATCGGGTCACCGGAAGGGGTTTCGGGCATCCCCCCAGCAACTACATGGGCCTGATGTCTACTATGCAACTTTATTCTTGTAGACACGTGTTGGGCCTCCAAGCACAGAGTTCTGTAGGACAGTCGCAATTTTCCCTCAAGTGGATGACCTAAGGTTTATCAATTCGTGAGAGGTGTAGGATGAAGATGGTCTCGCTCAAACGACCCTGCAACCAAATACAAGAAATCTCTTGAATCCCCAACACACCCAATACAATGGCAAATTGTATAGGTGCACTAGTTAGGCAAAGAGATGGTAATAAAAGTGTAATGTGGATGGTAGAAATATATTTTCATAATCTGAATAAATAAAAACAGCAAGGTAGAAAATAGTAAATGGGCACAAAAACAGTATTTCAATGCTTAAAAGCAAGGCCTAGGGTCCGTACTTTCGCTAGTGCAATCTCTCAACAGTGCTAACATAGTTGGATCATATGATTATCCCTCAAAGTTCAATAAAGAATCACTCCTGAGTTCCTATTAGCGGAGAACAAAAGATAGGAATTTTTTGTATTGTACGAAACCACCTGAAAGCTATTCTTTCCGTTCGATCTATTCAAGAGTTCATTCTAAAATAATGCAAAGCTATTTTTTCCCTTCGATCTATCCTAGAGTTCATACTAGAACAACACCAAAGCATATTCATATTCATAATACTCAATCCACACAAAGAACTACGAAGAGACCCCAAAGTTTCTACCGGGGAAAAGATAATAAAAACGTGCATCAACCCCTATGCAAAGATTACCCAAATATCACCGCGGGAATCCGCAAGTTGAGTGCCATAAGGTGTACCAAGTGAATCAATAAGATACCCCAATGTCACCTCAAGTATTCACACCGCAAGACATACATCATGTGTTCTCAAATCTGAACATTCATTCCGACATGACAAAACTTCAAAGGGTAAAGATTTAATTCATCACAACAAGAGTATAGAGGGGGAGAAACATCATATGATCTGACTATATTAACAAAGCCCATGATATATATCACGAGAGAGAGAGAGATAAATCACATAGCTACTGGTACAAACCCTCAGCCCCGAGGGTGGACTACTCCCTCCTCATCGTGGTGGCTACGGAGCCCTGCGGTGGCGGAACTTCTGATCTAGGTTAATCCCGAAGGGTTTCGGAATATTTGGGAATTTATAGTGCAAAGAGGGGATGCGGGAGGCCACCGAGGTGGGACAACCCACCTGGGCATGCCAGGGGGCCCTGGCGCGCCCTGGTGGGTTGTGCCCCCCTCGGGGCTCCCCCCAGGTGCATCTCTGGCACATCGGGAGTTTTCTTTCCCATAAAATAATCCACAAAATGTTTCACGGTGTTTAGACTCCGTTTAATATTGATTTTCTGCGATGTAAAAAACAAGCAAAAAATAGCAACTGGCACTGGGCACTGGGTCAATAGGTTAGTCCCAAAAAATGATGTAAAGTTGCTATAAAATGACTGTAAAACATCTAAGAATGATAATATATTGGCATGAATACTTCATAAATTATAGATACGTTGGAGACGTATCAACATCCCCAAGCTTAATTCCTACTCGTCCTCGAGTATGTAAATGACAAAAGAAATAATTTATGAAGTGTGAATGCTAGCAAAGTGCACAAGTTTGATCAATGGTAATTTTAATCACTTTTCCTATCTTCATAACAACAATTCTTTCTTATGAAATTTCTCATGTTATAGTGGCAACCAATTCACATGTTAAGGTTCAAACAATGAATTCTCTTGAAAACCCAACATCCTATGTTCTTAGTCACCAAACAATTGCAATTCAACTTATTCAATAGAGTTTAAGTAAGAGCTCCACATACTCAACCATCATATAGTCTTCTATGATTGCTAACACTCACCTTGTACACATGAGCAAAACGTTTCAACCCGACACATAGAAAGATAGGGGCTTATAATTTCGCCTCCCAACGTATTCACCTCAAGGGTGATGTCAACAATAATAACTCATGCTACCCATATTCAACCGGACGTATGTGCCTAGATCTTTCCTCACCACATGTTTCTTGCCAAAAGAGAAAAATAAAAAGGAATAGAGAGAAAAACTTTGACTCTTGCATAAAAGTAAATACATAAAAGTAAAAGATAGGCCCTTCGCAGAGGGAAGCATAGGTTGCCATGCGCTTATTTGTTTGTATGCTCAATACCTTAGTGCAAAAGAATGTCACGTTATCACTACAAAAAAATACACTTCCGTGATGATACGTGTTTGTCACAGTAGGTCGCGTTTTTTTGTCATGCATGTACATCCATGACAAATTTATGACAAAATCAAGATAGTCATACCTGTGCTGTCGTAGAAGTGTTCCATGACATTACCAAAATTATCATCACGGAAGTGTCCACTTCCATGGCGATAAATCGTGCGTCACAGAAGTGCTTTCGTCAAGGGTGACCGACACGTGGCATTCACTGTAACGGAACGCCGCTAAGCTATCGGGTTGGGTTTTGGATCCGATAACCCGTTAACAGCCCCGACCAATGGGGATTTTCCACGTGTAAAATCATCATTGGGTGGAGGAGACACGTGTCAAGTCCACGTTGGCACAGGTGTCACTCATCCAATGGGCGAGACGCGCCTATGATATGTTGACACGTGGACCGACCCATCAAGTTTAAATGGGCCGGACCAACTAAAGGCCCACAAGATTTTGTGGACCATAATGGGCTGGCCCAGCTAAAGGCCCACGAGATTTTGCGGACCATAATGGGCTGGCCCAGCTAAAGGCCCACGAGATTTTGCAGGCCATAATGGGCCGGCCCAGGTAAAGGCCCACAAGATTTTTGTGTGCCACAATGGGCCGGCCCAGGTAAAGGCCCACAAGATTCTTGCGGATCATAATGGGCCGGCCCAGCTAAAGGCCCACGAGATTTTGCTGACATTAATGGGCCGACCCAGCTGTAAGCCCACAAGATTTTGAGGACCCTAGTAGGCCGGCCCATTAAGTGGCTGCCATGTTTTGGGCCAAATGCCGGCCCATATTTGATCCGGTCCATTAATGGCCTGCCACGCTCCGGGCCTAATAGTGGCCCATATGGGATCCGACCCTTAAAAGCCTACCATGTTCTAGGCCAAATTACGGCCCAGATCAGGTCCGGCCCGTTAAGAGGCTTTGGGCTCAATTATAGCCCATATCAGATTCGGCCCGTCAACTGGACACTATGCTTTTGGGCCCACTTGCTAAAGGCCCACTTAGTAATTCGGCCTGATATTAGTTTTGGCCTGTCAAGGGCCCGTTTAACATTTCGGCCCTATATTAATTTCAGCCTGTTAAAAGCACATCATATAGTTGGGCCTAACTACGGCTCGGTTTGCATCTGGTCTGCTCGCAGCCGATATCTGATTGGGCCAAACAAGGACCGATACAATTTTGGCCTGTTAAAAGCCCGTGATTTGATTCACACAATCATGGGCCGAGGTTCATTTCGGGCTGCTGTCGGCCCGTGAGCTGTTCGGCACGTTTCAGGCCCAATCTACATTGTGATTGCATGACGGCCCGATTATGTACCATAATTTTATGGTTTGGCCGCTTTACTGCGAAGACATGATATATATACAGTAAAATAACTGCAGCATCGTGAATAAGAAAAAACCTAGACTATACAATAAAGAAATTATGGCATATTACATCCACTGGGCATCAAACTTCGCCACTATGATAATAAAAGCACAAGCAGACAGCAGATTACATACACTGGGCATCAAAGATCGCCACCAGTGCAAATAAACATGCCGACAAAATAATATACAAAACCGACAACACTTCAATAGAGTTCAAGAAAGGTTAGCCCTGCTGGGGAGCTGCAGCGCAAGCAGCTGAGAAAGATGATGATACTGCGCTTGTTCAACACTTATATCTTCCTCACTCTGAAAGATAAACAAGTAGACAGATGACAGGTTTTGCACATAAAAGTATCAGTGCTGACAATTCATCACATTTCTTACTGACGAATAAAGTGACACAGTTTAAAATTGCATTAACACTATATGGTATTGTTCAGGTCAAGACATGGCAGGAAATGACATTGTGAAGGAGTTGGCAGCTTCACGACACCACTGGATTACAGATCAAGAACTCATAAGTATCAATGGTTAGTGTGCTGTCAATTTATACCATTTTAGATTGGCAAATAAAGAGACGGTTTAAATAATAGTAGAATGATATGACATTGTTCAAAGTTAAGACATTGCAGAATATGACATTGTGCTGTAGTGGGTAGGTTCACCACACCAATGGATTACGGATGAAGAACAGAAGCATACATGCAGTGCAAAAGAAGATCACTTGCTCTGTATAATTTAATTTACATGGTATGAAGAAGGAACTTGGTTGTACAACTGAAAACTTAAATTGAGAAAGGACAAACTTTTGTTTATGAACTACATAATAAACTTTAAACAAGAAATTTGATGCAAACACAAAAAATAAACAGCTGTTGCAGTCATGCCTAACCAAATATATACAACAAAGTTTGAAGGCTTGAGATGGACAAACTTACATTATTGGTGAAGACAGGTTCTATAAAGGCCTTGTCCATGCTGATTGGGGGGGGGGGCAATTCAAGAAGTTTACCACAGAATCTTCTTCAAAAGCATTGCCTTTATTCTACATTTTGTTAAGAGTAAATATAGATGTGATAATATACAAAAAATGGAGAATATTTAAGATAAGATTAAGAGTGATGCTACATAACCAAGTAGCTATAAATGTAAGTGCAGCGATACAGGCAAAAGGTACAGCCAAGAGCAATGCACACCTAAACTTCTTCAGTACCAACCTTATGTTAGAGTAAATATAGATCTGATGTGTAGAAAATGAAGGGCAAAGGAAAATAAGCTGCAGAGCGATGGTACATGAACAACTACCTGTCATTATAAGTACACTGACAAAGGACAACATGTACTTAAAAGAACAATGCAGAGCTAAAAAACATTGGCATTGGCTATATTCTACACTAATGTAACCATTCATACAGATCAGATAATTTGGAGCGAACAATTGATAAGCAAGCTATCATGCATACTGCTGTCACATAATGAACCAGGTATGTATGCAAGTACAGTGATACAGGACAACAGGTACTAACAAGAGCAAAGCAGCGAACAGCATATTCGCGATATCCTGTCGTTCTTGTCAAACCGGAATTCTTCTTCGAGCAGATTTCCTGCAAAAAAAATCCATAAGGCACATGCGGAAAAGTAGAAGTTCAAATTGTCATGTGATTTCATACAGTACCTCATCCTGGGAATGAGACTAGTGCATAGCAAGGTTTTCCCATTCAATGTCTTCTAAATTTAGCATAGGAGACTTCACCGGAAATTCGTTTATAGACTTCACCGATACTGCTGCAATGCTTCCTTGAAATCACAAGCAAGCTTTGCTCGTCGTGACTATCCAGATTGACCATTGCCTAGTTACAACAATGTAATGTAAATCATTGATGTGTTCAATTAGCAGAAAACAAGAAAATAATAACCATGAATAATAGCACTTACACGTAAGTTGGATAGGAAGATGTGAAAATGGTGTTTGTCTTCACAATAATCTTCCCATGATGGGAATATATGCACGTAGTCCCTAACAACATTGAAAGCATTGTCTTTTATACTGGGAATAAATGGAATGGGGTTCCAATCTGCAGGAATTGGCCGTCTCTGTAGTTGGGATAGGTCTTCGGCGGTGGACTTGCTGTACTTTTTGCTGGAGTGGGATTTTTCTGTGGTACAGCTGGTGCTATGGCAAATGAAATCGGTATACCTTTTGCTGGAGTGCAGGTCCTGTGTGCTGGGGCTAGTGGTGTGGCCCGTGAAGTATGGGTACAGTCTGCTGGAGTCGGTCCTACGTTTTGTTTCACTGGTTGTACAGCCAATATAAGTGGGGTGCTGTCTGATTTCTCCAGCACCACCACGTTTTTCGAGGACTTTGCTGGTGCTCCTTTAGGTTCGGCAATCACCCTCTTCCTTTTTGATGTCTGATGCACAAGAACATCATTTGAGTGAAAAAACATGGTATGATGACAGATGGAATATTTATTGATAATGGATGGGCATGGCATCTTGACATATATGATGAGTAAACTAAGCAAATGGTGGTGCAACAAAGTAGAAGAAATGCAAGACAACATATGCAAGATACCCGCAATCAATAAAACATTGCCAAATTAGAACAGGCACCTTGATGGGTGAACAGGACAGGCCATCTGCTTTTGACTCCTCGAGGTTAGAATAGTCATTAGGATCATATTCTGAACAAGAATCAACCGGTGGGGAGCGTATGAGTTTCATTGCATCCAGAATGGCACTCACTGCCTTGGTGCCAATTTTGTAAGTCATTGCAGTGTTTAGCATCAAGAGTGGACTGCTACTAGTGCGACACAAAGCAGCTACATAGATCATAGTGTATATATAACGGGAAAACCTTAAGCATCAGAGTAAAATCAGCAAAGTGGAACTTGCTGGAATATATGTGCTAGTATTGCCGGTACGGCTAGAAAGGCTTCGGATACCAACTCTCTTCAAGTGAAGGTGCGGTACTGTTAATATCATTGTAACTCTCAAAGGCGACATAGCTCCCCGCATTTCCTTGCTATTCTTATAGGATTCAAGTGGGCAGGCCACTACAAATCATATTCCTATGTTTACAAGATCCTACGAATCAAAGAGGCTCAAAGTGTCCATCACAACCGACCGTATAGACCTCTACACTGCAAATGTCCCTGCTCATCTTCAGTACAAGGAACATACTGTACTACTATCATACTCCCTCCATTCCAAAATATAAGTCTTGGTAGATATTTCCACTATGGATCACATACAGATGTATCCAGATACATTTTAGAGTGTAGATTCACTCATTTTGCTCCATATGTAGTCCATGGTGGAATCTATACAAAGACTTGTATTTAGGAACAGAGAGAGTACATATTAAAGAAGAACGGAAGAGGAACATGGTAAAGAAGAGCAAGCAGATTTTGGATAATGAAATGTTGGTTGCGCAGTGCCCACACATGATGAACCAGAGCACATTCAGAATGCAACTCCCAGCTGTTTCTCGGCCATTTCAGGCGGTTGGATGAAGATCCTACGTCTCCTAACCCTTCTTCTTCCTCATCTCTGATTCTTCCCATACAGAACACCGCACATGCCGCCGGCCGGACCACCGGCCCCCACCGCCTGTGTTCCTCTGCCACCCCCACCCCCACCCCCGCCCCAACCCCCACCCGCGTCGAGTTTTCTTTGTTCGGCGGGGCCCCACAACCACCCGAGCCCCTTCGATCGCATCGGCGAACTCCGGCGAGCTCTGAAAAATCGACTGACCCAATTTTGAAATTTAGTCTACTGTGATTTAACTAGTGTGGAATATAAAAGAGGAAAACCATAAGCATTGGGAGTATAGTGTTGAGCGTGCCATGGCGGATCCGAAGGTGCAAACCGGACAAAGGCAACTTTGCAACCAAGACAAGAAATCAGAGTAAAGCAGTGGCGATCTATTTTCTTGTTGCGATAAATAAGTTGAGCAGATACGAAAAAGTACCGCCTCTAGTGCGGCGCTGTGTACGCATCTGCTGAGAATTTGACGGTGCTGCGTTAGCGATGGCTGTTGGTGGTGTGGAAGCTGATCTAGGAGGGTAGATGGTGGCGGCGGGGCGCGGTGGACGAGACGGTCGTAGGAGCGGCGCCGGCAAGGTGGACGACGACGGGGATGAAGCGAGAGAACGGGATGCAAGGATCCCGGTCTGAAGCCGTGGATGAGAGAGGTCGATCTCTTGTAATGGACGGCGGTGTTGGGGTATCAGCTCTGGCATGGTGGAGGAGGACGGCGGTGGATGGGGTGGCGGACGGCGACAGATGGAGGAGGGTGGAGGGTGAGGTGGAGAGGGTGTTTTGGCGCCCACGGAGTACGAATGGGGAAAAGGGAGGTAGAGAGGAAGGGGGCAACCATGTATTCAGGGCGCACTTGTCTCAAATGCGAGGAAATTTACAAACTTAGCCCCCGTTTCAAATTTCTACTACATCACAGCAACATTAGTCGGTTGGGGATTGGACAGTAATCTTGCATACACCGAATATTTGCCGATGAGAGTTTGTTTTTGGCGCCCACCATGTATGAATATGAATCGGGGAGGGAGTCGATTTCGGCCGAGGACACACTGTGTTTTGGCGCCCACCGTGTATGAATCCGGGTGAGAGGCGGTTATGTCACGTTTGGGTGAAATTACAAACCTACCCCTGTTGAAACCTATAGAAATCCAGCAGATAGGCTTTGCGTGGTAGGGATAGGCAGTAGTGATTTCCATCTCGCAGATTTTGGTTTCGGGCGGTTACAGCTACTTTCCCCGCTTCGTTCAAATTTTGCAGAGTGCATGTTTACCATGCCAACTCAATTTGAATCCCGTTTGTATTCTATTTTTTTCGGGCGGGATCCATTTTCAATTGGAATTACATTCTATATACATCATTTTTTTATATATACTTTCAAAAGCACAACAAAGTATTCTGCTCCTTTATATGTATAATATGATTTACAAATACGACGATCTCGAAATCTTAAGGTTGAATTCGAAAAAATTTAACCAAATTATGTTCTACTAAAATGTATGGATAACTAATATCTACATATTAAATAACATAGATGTGCGTGAATTCATATGAGTATGCATGTTTGATAGATCAATTTTGGTTCGAGTATGGATTACATGTATCATCATCTCGAATTCAAATATTTGAATCCCTTTTTTGTTCACTCCTTTCACGCCCATCTCTCTCACATGCATGCTCCTTCAGGTAGCTATCACTCTCTTTTCTCCAGCTCACCCGCACGCTCACTTCATGTTTCTCCTATCCTCGCAAACATGGTCTCTCGACATCTCCCTTGAGAAGTGTCACACTCTCCCTATGATTATACATTACACGGTTTTCATTATCTCTCACGTCTCTATTGTTCTCTGGTATCACTCGGTACCTAAGCTTTCTTTTTCACCGCCACACACACAGTCTCCACTCGTCTTTCACTTTGTCTTTCTCTCTATGGGATTCTCTCACACACCCTATATGTCTCTACATATGACTCATACCACTAAAATTACTCTCTCTCTCTCTCTCCTGTAGACACAACATTTGTTGCGATCTCCTTTTCGTCTCCATCGCAGACTGACATTATTCATTTGTTTACCGATCAGACAATCTCGACTACCATCTCCTCTCTCTCTCACAGACACACACACACAACTCCTGCTTGCACTCCCCTTCCCGACTACCGTGTCTCTCTCTCTCTCACACACCCAAAACTCTCGCTTTCGCACCCCGACTCGTATTTCTCTCACAAACATTTATCGACTAGCTAGCCTTTAGATAGGTTTATATACCCGCACACTTGTGCTTCCACCATCGGATACATGTCTCTCTCCCTCTCCTTGTATCTATGTAGATTTTTCTTCCCTTCTTGAGACACGCCCTCTCGATCGTGCACACACACACTATCGCCTCATTTTAAGCTGATACCTATTGCACACACACTCCTTGTGTCTTTGTCACACATGCACTCCGTCCTCCTCCTCTCTCCCTCTCTCTCACGGAACAACTAGCAAGATGCCCATGCGTTGCACGGAACATCAAGATGCATTTGTATGAGTAGTTTATCTTGTGGGGGAAAAGGATGAACAAGGGAAGGCCTTATTTGCAAATGTGGAGAGGGTGTGGGTATCTTTTTGCAAAATTGCCATAATTTCCTTCCTATCCGTCAGATATAGATCGGACGGCCTATATTGCAGGATGGCAGGCACACGATCATCACTGACAATGCTTTTTATAAGAGTAGGGATAAAAATAGAGTTGGTGATGATGGTGGGCCTGCCATCCTGCAATGTAGGTCGTCCCGATTTATATCTGACGGATAGGAAGGAAAATATGGCAATTTACCCGCACTCTTCACCACATTTGATCATGTGGCAACGCATTGGCACATTGCTAGTAGTTATTATAATTTTTTGGACACCAGACAAATGGTGGAGTACATATACGAAGAGAAAAGGCACACGCACGCAGTCGGCCTCTCGCTGTCTCGCACACATGAGTGTTACGTAAAGGCGACGTTAACAAATAAACCCTAAAACCCTAGGTGCATGATTGCTGCATTCGCGGGTACCGGGTACATGGTGGAGCACCTTTGTAGGAATAGTCAGCTGAGCACGCCTCCTCGCCGCGTAATTGCTCTGACACGGACGCGACCTCTCATAGCGCAGGCAGTGAACCGGCGCGCCGGCCAAGAGGGCCGCACTCGCTGCAGGCCCGGCTGAGAACGCCTCTCGCCATGTGCAACCAGCTTAAGGCTGCCCCGCCTGCCTTCATTGAATCCGCGCATGTGCCGGCAACACGTCCTTCCGCGAGCCGGCAGGCATTTTAGAACACAAAAAATGACTAAAATATAATTAATTTATGCATGGTCTTGACTTGTTGTGCTCGCACTGGTAGCTGGAACTAGTAGAGGATTTTCTTTATTTATAACTCTCCTCACATTTTTTGGCTTTGAAGTGAATCATGGTTGTGGACATTATGTATGAATGTGCATATATCTGTGAACATGAGTTTGATGTGGAAGTTGAACTTGGAATGTCGGGCTTGCGCATGAACTATACCATGTCCAATGCTTCGTCTGTTATTGTTTGGAAAGTAATTGTTGTTATTACATGACCCGAAAAAATACATTTTGTGCCACATCAGTAGATGCACGGACATCACAACAGGCATGCTGACTAGATAAACATTTGAACATAGCTATTATGAAGGAATTTTTGTATTGACAATAGTTTTAGATAACAGGAGATGCCTAGCCTGCTCTGCCTCTACTAGCTTATTTCTGGCTTCTTCTATCTCTTCTTTGGCTTGGATGAAGAGAGCATCTGATTGCTCTTTTTGCTTCTTCAGGAACTCAAGTACATTCTCAAGGGCTGCTGCACGCTTTATTTCAGCCTTTACTAATGCCACGAGGACACGAACAGCTGACGACTCCACCTGGCTTGTGTGTAATCCAGGATCATCTGGGAATTTGCACCTTGTGTCTAATCCAGCATCATTAGGGAACTGGCACCTTGTGTGTAATCCAGCCTCATTTTGGAAACATGATCTCGAGGTTGACCATACTTCCCTCCTCGCAGGAACTGCATCCTGACATGAAGTTACTTCTTTTTTAGATCAATACTCAGAGCAACCTAGATCCATTTAGTAGAAGCGAGATAAGCAGAACTCGGAGAAGTGAATTCAAAAGGAAAAAAAATAAAAACAGACTACAAGGTGAGAACACCCACTTCCTACATCAAGCTAAAAACGAAAGCATTAGGACAATTAAGACTCTTCTTATTACACATTGAAGAACACCACGCTTAAGAGAAACAGAAACTACAACATATACACATCAAAGAACACAAGGCTACACAAAATTAATTGAAAGGGTGTTACTTACCAAAGCTCGTTTTACAGGTTCGGTGCAGCTCCTATTTAACATGCCACGCTCCTTGAAGATGTCCCGAATATCCCGTGTTTGGTCTTCATTGCTCCTCTGCATGTTCGCACTTAAAATCTCAACATGGCAAGAAAAATATACTACTAGTAATACTCGCGCATCTTGTGGGCAACATTAAAGCACTCGTCTGCGATGTTAGAGCATCTCCAACAGAATCGCAACGCGCGGCGCTTTAAAAATCTCAACATGCTATCTCTACTCTCTTCTCTAATGTTATATTTATTTAATATTTAATATTTAATATTTATCTCTACTTCCTTTACTGTCTACTTTTTCTCTCTATACTTTTTTTCTTGCAATATAGGTCGTCCGATTTATATCTGACAGATAGGAAGGAAACAAATGGGAATTTTGCAAAAAGATACCCATACCCCTCTCCAGATTTGCAAATAAGGCCTTCCCTCATTCATCCTTTTCTCCCACAAGACAAACTACTCATACAAATGCATCTTGATGCGTGCAACGCATGGGCATCTTGCTAGTTCTAAAAACGTTTCCATCATTTGCCACAGTACTGGTTGCAGATGAAAAACCTACCCAAGCACAGTGCGCTACAGGAGCGACGCACAATTACAAGCTGATATTCTGTTGGACAATGGAGGCTATAACCAATTGCTTTTACGGGAAAAATAGCACGCAGGAAATTTGAAGGGTAGGTATGAACAAAATTGGAACTGCACATGTACTGCTAAGTGATTCAATACACACATTACCAATCGAGGAGGAGAACGATGGTCGCGGCAGCCTCTGTGAGTCAAGGTCGGCAACGAGAGTCAGTTCATTGTCCACGACGGTGGTACTTCTGCGCTTGGCGTCGGCTTCCGGGAAGCAGATCCGAGACCGTGGAAGACGATGCCGGGGAAGAGGCTCCATGTACGATGACGACGGTGGACCAGCTCCAGTGCGGCGTACGAGGTCATCGATGAGGCAGATGCGCTCCAGTGGACGAGTGTGCCGATGTAAAGGGGAGGAGCACGAAGGCTGCGGTGCCGCGGAGAAGTCTATTTTGCGCTGGGGATAGAAAATGGGGAGTATTTAGGTATACTACTCTGGGTGCCGGGGTGGGGTTGGCTGGGTAGGGTGAACCTGAAGTTACGAAAACAGCCCCCTACCAAGCTTCATCCGTAGGCCTGTTCCGAAGGCTATGATGGTAACTTCCCACTGCTTGAATCAGGGTCGCGGGAGATTTTCCCGCCGACCTCAAAATTTTGTGACACTAGACTCCCCGTGTGGCGTGTTGAGTGATTCGGCTAAGCAACTAGCGAGTATTAGCAGTAAACTCTACATATTAGGTTTAACCGAAGTCAAACTTCCTAAAGTTTGACCAAGTTTATAGAAAAAATATAAACATTTACCATAACAAATATGTATGATGTGAAAGTATATTCAATAATGAATCTAATGGTATTTATTTGTTATTGTATATGTTAATATTTTTTGTTATAAGCTTTCTGAGAGTTTACAAAACTTGACTTTGACCAATGCTAATACGCGGACTTAAATAAAAACGGAGGGAGTACACATTTGTTTTCTTAGTTTGTAGTGAACTAATCATTTGTTGAAATTGTGAAATAAATATATTAGGCTATTGACTTCGAGTGTAATGGTCTATACAATTCAATAGTTACAATCATTGTCGAATCCCAAGATGTATACAAGGTCTATAGTACTTCACAACATGCTCAAACTCATATAATCCCAGTCAAATGAGAATCTAAATGCATTTCATAGTTATTACTTTGTAGGATGCAACAAAAACTACCATAACTCTACATCAGCCATTATAGAAGCAACATTTTGACATATCCCAATGTGTGAATGAAACGTGCAAAGAGAGCTTTTGAAGATGGAGCAGATAGGGTGCGAAAGATTGTATATATGTGGACGAGAGAGTAGGAGACAAACCTAACGAGACACAGAGAGAGAGAGTCTCTAGAGAGAAAGAGAGAGAGGAAGAAGTTAGGTCTGTGAGAAAGATGGATACATGTAATATACATGAGATGCATGTGCATCTGGATTCTGTATACGTGGAAGGAGAAGAGACAACATGTTTGATGAGAGAGCTGGAAAAACATAGACGAGAGGGGAAGGATCTCTTGGGTTGAGGGATTGACAATTTTGTGCGGGGGAGAGAGGGATTGGTAATTTTGTGCAAGAGAGAGAGAGAGAGAGAGAGAGAGAGATGGTGGGGGAGGAGTCAGTCAGCCGTCGTCACATCACCCTGCGTCCAAATGACCCCGCATTCTCTAGTGTGATGTGGTCGCCGTCTTCAACTGCTCGATGCCCTCTTTGAAGATTGAGGTGTTGTGCATGTTGGGGTGCAAAGAAGCACAAGCAAGAGTGGTCGCCGTATAACCTTGGATGGGGATGAATTGTGTGCTCGGGGGAGTGTGGGGGTGTGTGTTGTGCTGCGTGTGTCTCTCTCTCTGTGTGTGTGTGTGTGTGTTAGATATTGAGAGAAAACAAACCTAAGGAGAGAAATGGGTATTCACGAAGAGATTGTGCGGGCCTTGAGGTGGGCAGGGGACGGGTGAGGGTGTCAAAATGTGCGCGTTGATGCATGTGTTGCATGTGACCGTGCGAGGGACGGACGAATCGAGAGAGATGGTTGTTGTGTTACGGATGCTCCTCTCTCTGTCTCTCTCTCTCTCTCCCTCTCTCTCTCTCTCACACACACACACAAGTAAGGCCCTGTTTGGTTCCAAATAAGTCACCAACTTATAAGTCGAAAAGTGCAAAAAGTGACTTATTTTGCCAAACGGACCCAACTTATAAGTCACCCCAACTTATAAGTCATAAGTTGCTCCACCCCAACTTAAAACTTATAAGTCACCCCTTTTTACATGGGTCCCATCACCTTTACATTAAAAAACAAGGTGGGAAGGTGTGGTTAGGTGACTTATAAGTCAGATAACAACCAAACAGGCGTGACTTATAAGTCACTGATTTTAAGTCACCTGACTTATAAGTCAGGTGACTTATTGGAACCAAACATGCCCTAAACTAGAAGACTGTTCTCTCATGTATACACAACATATCGGTATCTGTCTATGTCTCACTCATGCATGATCATTGCACATTCACACCTCTCTATGTATGTATCACACGCACACCGTCTCCACATTGCCCTTCCGCCACAACACACATATGGACACATACACACGTTCTCTTTCAGTCACACACGCAAAATCACTATTAAAAAAACTAGGGCGCACCTAAAACGTCCAAATTCAAATAAACACGAACTGGAGCTAAATTCAAATATATGGAAATATTGCAGCATCAAGAACTTCCATAGGAAAAAAGTTGAGTAATATTCGAGGATTGTTTTCATACACACAAAAAGGTTCGGTGGATGTCCTTCGAGCGCGACACGGTGACGCACCGTTCGATCGATCGCGCGGCCGCGGTTCACGCGCTTGCATAGGATTCCGTATCATGGCTCTGGTACTAACTAATAAAAGCGCTGCCTAAGTCTAATGTTTACGTGTACTAGTACGGTTTTCTTTTAAGTTTGACCAACCTTATATATATAAAACTAAAGTAAGCTCCCACACGCGCACTCATCAATATGCCGCCGCCGTCATTGCGCATGCCGACGCCCGCCTACTCCGGCCAACAATTTCTCGCCCATCACCGCCATGTCGCTGCCATCCCTGTGCCATGAAGCCAAAGGCTCGCCCGCTCACGTCGTCTACAGTCCTTCCTCGCGATGCCGCCGCGCTTCCAAGCACGCGAGCAGCTGGTGGAGCTGCGTCTATGCACGCAGCGTACAAAGAGGAGGACGAGCGCGTGCTCCAGCACGCCGGCGAGGAGGAACTGCCGTGTCATTGTCCTCTCCGGCCACACGGAGGAGGCGCGCATGGTGGCTGTCACGGCGGAAGCCAGTTGCGCGCGCGTCAAGCCCGCAAACCGGGTGCGGACGCGGAATCTACCTTCGAGACCTTGAATGCCACGTGGATCCTACAATCTGAAGGAGCAATTTTGGTCAGTCGACTCATGTGAGCCGTTTAATGCAACATGGATGGCTAGAAGGGCTTCTTCCACCTCTTCTGCCGTCTTCTTCCTTCGCTCCATCAAACTTCTTTGACAAATCAACTGACCCAAATTATACTACTAGTACGAACGTACTAAGTACAGTAGGAACACAAAGATACGAGCAGTAGTACAAACTGCAAGAAGAACAGTAGTAAGACATAGTACTAGTACTACTGTACATACTAAAGAGTTCAAATAACAAGAAAGAACATAAACATAGTTCTGCTGGGGCCTCAGCACAACACACCCTTGAAAATAAACTAAGCAACTAGTCCGCTTGACACTGCAGTAGAACCAGCATGAGCGACGGCACTGCCACCTACTCGGAGTCCGAGTCCACATCCTCGACTTCGTCCTCGTCCCTCTTCCTCTTCCTCTTCGCTGACGCTTCTTTGCTTGAACCGGACACTGGGCACTGCTTCTTCATCCAACCCTTGTCGATATTTAAACAAAGGTAGGCATTCATTGCTGTGTACAGGATGTGATCTTCATCTAATGTCTTCGACTCCCATGCATGATGAAACTCGTGATGAGGTTTCTTTAGTTTAGCGTACGAAGGATCAATCATGGCTGCTGCCAGGGTCAGCATTGAAGGTTGAGAGGAGGATAGCAGGCTTGCCTTCTGGAGATCGAAGGGCTGGCCTACAATGAGACCTATCCGACGCAGGACATTCCTGTCATTCTTAAAGCCTACAGTAACGAATTTCACTCTTTTGTCCTTGAGGAAGTTCTTAAAGTCCTGGCACTCAACGTCCGCATGGCATATGTGGTAGACCAAGCAAACGTTATGTACGCAAACCTGGATCACGGCAAGCTTCTTCCTCTCTTCGTCCTTTAGATCCTTCTCTCGTCCCAGGACTATGGTGTACTCAACATCTAGCCCAGCGACCCACTCATCTGTTGAACTGTTGAACATGCGTAGGAAGCGAGCAAGCCATGTGAGGGAGTCCTGGATTAGGGGGTGTTCGAATAGCCGAACTATACCTTCAGCCGGACTCCTGGACTATGAAGATACAAGATTGAAGACTCTGTCCCGTGTCCGGAAGGGAATTTCCTTGGCGTGGAAGGCAAGCTTGGCGATACGGATGTTCAGATCTCCTACCATTGTAACCGACTCTATGTAACCCTAACCCTATCCGGTGTCTATATAAACCGGAGGGTTTTAGTCCGTAGGACAACACACACATCAACAATCATACCATAGGCTAGCTTCTAGGGTTTAGCCTCTCTGATCTCGTGGTAGATCTACTCTTGTACTACCCATATCATCAATATTAATCAAGCAGGACGAAGGGTTTTACCTCCATCGAGAGGGCCCGAACCTGGGTAGAACTTCGTGTCCCTTGCCTCCTGTTACCATCCGGCCTAGACGCACAGTTCGGGACCCCCTACCTGAGATCCGCCGGTTTTGACACCGACATTGGTGCTTTCATTGAGAGTTCCTCTGTGCCATCGCCGTCAGGCTCGATGGCTCCTACGATCATCGATAGCGATGCAGTCCAGGGTGAGACCTTCCTCCCTGGACAGATCTTCGTCTTCGGCGGCTTCACACTGCGGGCCAATTCACTTGGCCATCTAGAGCAGATCGAAAGCTACGCCCCTGGCCATCAGGTCAGATTCGGAAGTTTAAACTACACGGCTGACATCCGCGGGGACTTGATCTTCGACGGATTCGAACCACTGCCGAGCGCGTCGCACTATCATGACGAGCATGATCTAACTCTGCCACCGAACGGTGCCCTGGAGGCCGCACCCGCACCGGCTCCGACCCTTAGCTCGGAGTCAACTGCGCCGATCGAGGATGGGCGGTTGGACGCCACCTCGAGGGCTGCGATCCAAACGGCGATTGAGCCGAACACCAGCCCCGTACTCTGCGAGACTCGTGACTCCAAGGAGCCGGACTCCTCTCTGGACTCCAAACACTCTGCGCCCCTGCCAATCGAATCCGATTGGGCGCCGATCATGGAGTTCACTGCCGCGGACATCTTTCAGCACTCGCCTTTTGGCGATATTCTGAAGACACTGAAGTCTCTCTCTTTATCAGGAGAGCCCTGGCGGGACTACGGCCAGCAAGGTTGGGATTCGGACGATGAAGAAATTCAAAGCCCACCCACCACCCACTTCGTAGCCACTGTCGACGACTTGACCAACATGCTCGACTTCGACTCCGAAGACATCGACGGTATGGACGTCGATGAAGGAGATGATGAAGAACCAGCGCCTACTAGGCCCTGGAAAGCCACCTCGTCGTATGACATATACATCTTGGACACCCCAAAAGAGGGAGATGGCGATGGAACAGCGGAGGATGACCCCTCCAAGAAACAGCCTAAGCGCCGACATCAGCGGCGCCACTCAAAATCTTGCCAGCACAAAAACGGTGATTCCAGCACGAGAGATAATAATACTCCGGACAGTGCCGAAGAAAACCCCCTCCAGCAAGACTTAGCACAGGAGGATGGAGAAACCAGCCCTCATGAGAGATCGACAGGCAGAGAGGTCAAGGACGATAATTATATGCCTCCCTCCGAAGATGAGGCAAGCCTCGATGACGACGAATTCGTCGTGCCAGAGGATCCCATTGAGCAAAAGCGTTTCCAACGCAGGCTTATGGCCATGGCAAGAAGCCTCAAGAAAAAACAGCAACAGCTCAGAGCTGATCAAGATTTGCTGGTTGATAGATGGACCGAAGTCCTTGCGGCCGAAGAGCATAAACTCGAACGCCCCTCCAAGAGTTACCCAAAGCGCAAGTTGCTACCCCGATTAGAGGAGGGAGCACTTGATGTGGCCGAACGGCCACCTCGTGGCCGCAACAGAGAGGCCTCCCAGCCCTCCACTCAAGCCGCACCCCGTACCAAGGCACGGGAATATGCGCCGTACTTACGAGACATGTTGGAGGACAAGGCAGGGCAAACACGATCGATCTACGGATCGCGTGGGCACCCCACGGCTCGAGACGGTAACCGTCACGCCGGCCCCAAATTCGGCAGGGCCGAACACAGTAGACAAAGCTCATTGG
Source organism: Triticum aestivum (assembly GCF_018294505.1). Taxonomy (NCBI): domain Eukaryota; kingdom Viridiplantae; phylum Streptophyta; class Magnoliopsida; order Poales; family Poaceae; genus Triticum; species Triticum aestivum. The sequence goes on along the minus strand of NC_057800.1, from coordinate 638,921,895 downwards.
AGCTACGTCATGATATCGCCCAGTACAGAGGCGCCGCACACCCACTGTGCTTTACAGACGAAATAATGGATCATCAAATCCTCGAGGGTTTCAAACCCGTAAACATCGAATCATATGATGGCACAACAGACCCTGCGGTATGGATCGAGGATTATCTCCTTCATATCCACATGGCCCGCGACAACGATTTTCACGCCATCAAATGCCTCCCACTCAAGCTTAAAGGACCAGCTCGGCATTGGCTCAACAGCTTGCCAACAGGATCAATCAGTTGTTGGGAGGACCTAGAAGCCGCATTCCTCGACAATTTCCAGGGCACTTATGTGCGACCCCCAGACGCCGATGACCTAAGTCACGTAATTCAGCAGCCAGATGAATCGGCCAGGCAATTCTGGACACGGTTCCTAACAAAGAAAAATCAAATAGTCGACTGTACGGACACTGAGGCCCTAGCAGCCTTCAAGCACAATATCCATGACGAGTGGCTGGCCCGACACCTTGGATAGGAAAAGCTGAAATCCATGGCAGCACTCACGACACTCATGACCCGCTTTTGCGCGGGAGAAGACAGCTGGCTCGCTCGTAGCAACAATATGACCAAGAACACTGGTAGTTCGGACACTAGGGACAGTAGTGGCAGGTTGCGTCGCAACAAGCAGAAGCGCCGCATTAACGGTGACAATGCAGATGATACGACAGTTAATGCCGGATTCAGAGGCTCTAAATCCGGTCAGCGGAAAAAGCCATTCAAAAGGAATCCTAGGGGCCCGTGCAGTTTGGACCGAATACTCGACCGCTTATTCCAGATACATGGCACCCCCCGAAAAGCCAGCCAATCACACCAACAGGGATTGATGGGTGTTCAAGCAGGCAGGCAAGTTAACTGCCGAAAATGAGGACAAGGGGCTGCATAGCGATGACGACGAGGAGCCCCGGCCGCCGAACAACAGTGGACAGAAGAGTTTCCCCCCACAAGTGCGGACGGTGAACATGATATACGCAATCCACATCCCCAAGAGGGAGCAGAAGCGCACGTTAAGGGACGTATACGCGATAGAGCCGGTCGCCCCAAAGTTCAACCCATGGTCCTCCTGCCCGATCACCTTTGATCGAAGGGACCATCCCACTAGCACCCGTCACGGCGGATTCACCGCATTGGTTCTAGACCCAATTATTGACGGATTTCATCTCACTAGAGTCCTTATGGACGGCGGCAGCAGCCTGAACCTGCTTTACCAGGATACAATGCGGAAAATGGGCATAGATCCCTCGAGGATTAAGCCCACCAAAACGACCTTTAAAGGCGTAATACTAGGTGTAGAGGCCAACTGCACAGGCTTAGTCACACTTGAAGTGGTCTTCGGATCTCCGGATAATTTCTGAAGCGAGGAGTTAATCTTCGACATAGTCCCGTTTCACAGTGGCTATCACGCACTGCTCGGGCGAACCGCATTCGCTAAGTTCAATGCGGTACCGCATTACGCATACCTTAAGCTCAAGATGCCAGGCCCACGAGGAGTAATTACGGTCAATGGAAACACCGAACGCTCCCTCCGAACGGAGGAGCACACGGCGGCCCTTGCAGCGGAAGTACGAAGCAGCCTCTCCAGGCAGTTCTCAAGTCTGGCCATTAAACGTCCACACACCGTCAAGCGCGCCCGGAGTAACCTACAACAAGACCGCCTGGCACGTTCCAAGCAGGCGTAGCAATGCGGCCCCAACCCCAACCCTCGCAAAAAGGCGACGCCAGTACTTCGCGTACATAACTACGCTCTAGAAATAGCATGGGCATAGGGGGAGGGGCACCATCACGGCACGCCCAAAACATGGCTTAAACCGTACTAGGGGCTGCCGATTCTTTACTTTTGTCTTACTTCCAGGACTCTACTCTTCGGAAGGCATGTTCGGCAGTTCAATTGCCGCACAAACGATGCAAGGACTAGGGAGGCAGAGAAGCCATGCCACATTACAGAAATCCCAGGTGGTCTCTATCACGAGCAGTATACCTGTTTCGCATACTATTCCGCAGCTTGCCCCTGGCGCAGACATGTTAAATAGTCCAACTTTTCGTTTATCGCATTACTTGTATCGTTCTGCTTTGATCGCAGCTATTTTTAATAAACAATGCATAGCTTTTGTCTATTTCTTGCATTATCTTTTTATAAATAAATGTTCTTTAACGACATGTTGCACTCGTACAACTTGGTACGGCAAAAATACGCCATGGGCTTTTAGCACCCCTCAATATGGTGTGAGAAGTCCGAATAGTTTCACAAGTACGACACCCCGAACTTATATCACTATATGCATCGGCTCCGAATCATGTCTTGGGTCAATAGTTGGGTTTGCCCGGCTCCTTTGTTTTGGTGCCTTACGTTCCGCTATATCGGCTAAGGTAGCACTAGGAGAACCACTGCGATTGTGCCCCGGTTGAGCTGGGTCGAGCACCTTAGTGGAGAAAGCTAAAACTGACCGTCATGATGAAGCGAGAGCTGGTCGCTGTTCGAGAGGTTTTTCGAGTCCCTAAAGACTTATGCCGCTTAGGGCGAGGAGTCGGCTCTGTCCGGCCAAGGCGTGGATAGCACCCCAAACTCGGTCTTCCGAATACTAGGGGCTTTGCCGAAATTTAAAATTATAGAATTCTATGGCTAAGTGATAGTGTTCATGCATTATAGTCCGATTGCCTTGTTCGTTGGGCTGAGCGCCTCCCTCGAAGGACCCAAACATGGGAAAAAGAGTGCTCAGGTTTATCCCCGAACACCCCAACACTAGCGGCATGGGGGCAGAAGCCGACGACTCGCCATCTCTCAGTATTGATAAACAGCCGCACAGAAGGTAATATTTTAAATTCAAGCAGCATTGCTTAGTGCATATGAACAAATTTTCAGCGCACAGGATAACATGAGCGGGTTTTACTCAAAAAATACATCCTTGGTACATTCATCCGCAACAAGGCGGGCACCCTTCAGAACATCCTTATAATAATTATCGGGCTTGCGATGCTCTTTCCTTGGCGGTGGCCCGTCCTTCACAAGCTTCTCCGCATCCAGCTTGCCCCAGTGCACCTTAGCACGGGCAAGGGCCCTACGGGCACCTTCAATGCAGATGGAGTGCTTGATGTCTTCAAGCCTTGGACAGGCCTCCACCAGCCGCCGCACCAGCCCTAGCTCCCAGGCTGAGCCTCTCCAGGCCACAGCCGAACTATAGGCCCTTCATGGCATGTTCGCCCGCCTTGTGGAGCTCGACCAGTTGCTTCAGTTGGTCGCTCAGGGGCACGGGGTGTCTGGCCTCAGCGTACTGAGAGCAGAACACCTTCTCTGTCGAGCTGCCTTCCTCAGCTCGATAGAATGCGGCGGCATCGGACACACTCCGGGGAAGATCTGCGAATGCGCCTGGAGAACTCCGGATTCGGGTAAGTAACAAGTAACTCACGCTTATGTGTTTGCTTTGCATAAAGAATGCCTTACCCGCCGCTATCTTCTTCACCTCATCCAACTCCTGGAGGGTCTTCTAGGATTCGGCCTTGGCAGACTTGGCACTTTCAATAGCCGCCGTGAGCTCGGACGCTTGCGTCCTCGAGTCACGCTCCAAACTCTCATGTTTTTCCATGAGAGCCTGGAGCTCTTGCCGCACCTTGCCAACCTCAGCCTCATACTTCTCCCGTTCGGTGCGCTCCGAGGCTGCCCTCTTCTCGGCCTCGTCCAGCGATTGCTTAAGGGTCGCCACCTCAGACGTGGCCCCTACAATAGCCATGATAATCTTGTCATTTTTCGCAATTGCACCTTTTATATATATATATATATATTTTTAACAAGGTATTTCTTACCTTCATTGTCCTCGAGCTGCTTCTTGGCACGCTCGAGCTCTTGCTCGGACCTTTCGAGGTCCTGCTTTAGCGTGTCCACTTCCGCAGTCAGTGCGGCGGACGCAAGCAGGGTAGCCTGCACATGCATATTGACTCATTTTTTTTAGACTCCTGCGAATTCTATTTGATCCTCTATTCGGCTTTTCTTCCCGAACGCCAAATAGAGCATCAGGGGCTACTGTCTATGCGATACTATTATTTACACTTTCTTTACTTACCTCGAAGCCTGTCAAAAGGCTAGTACAAGCTTCAGTCAGTCCGTTTTTTGCAGACTGAACCTTCTGGACCACCGCACTCATAATAGCGCGGTGCTCCTCGTCGATGGAGGCGCCTTGGAGCGCCTCCAACATATTGTCCGGCGCCTCCGGTTGGACGGAGGCCGCCGGCACGGTGGACTTGCTCCTCTTGGAAGGAGGTCCCCCACCGGACTCTGGAACTGTTGAAGGTTCCGGAGTGGTGTCCGGCCTAGAGCCGGACTTGGAGCCCTGGGGGGGGGGGGGGTTTCATCCCCTTTACTCCTGGAGTCCGGGAGGTCGCCTTGCGGCGCCTCTAGGAGCACCTCCTCCCGGATTGGAACCTGTTGGGACAACACTTTGGTGTCGTCCGTAGGGCGGGGGGAGGAAGCCGTCGGAAGTGAGTTCACATCCGACGAGTCCAGTGAGCCGCTTGACGACGCGTCGAGCCGGTCTTTGGGTGGGCTGCATAAACATATTCGACATAAGGGAAAGTTGTGCAATAAATGAATACTATGAATTACTTTGGTATCCAGATACTTACGATTTCGCCAGGGGCTTGGCCCTGGGCGCCCACTCCTCTCTGCCGTCGTCGGCATCGGTGGAGTAGTCCGGAGAAAGGGTTTTCCCCTTCTTGGACCCTTCGGCCTCCCTAGTTGGGGCGGCCTTTCTTTTCTTCCCTTCCCCCGCTGGAGGGGGAGGGGTCTCTTATTCCTCCTCCTCGTCTTCATGGGAGGAGTGCGCCTCGGATTCATCGGATGGTGAATCCGACACCTCCGGGCGCCGGGCACTCTTTCGAGTCCCCGTGGCCTTCTTCTTGGCCCTCTTCTCCGGCACCACATAAGGTGCCGGAGCCAGCAGCTTCGCCAGGTGAGTGTCCGCTGGGCCTTCGGGCAAAGGAGCCGGACAGTTGATCTGGCCGGACATCACCTGTCAATCTTGTCAGAGGAAAGGGAGCTTAGATCCCGCATAGAATCAAACTATGGAAAACTGATACCCTGTAAAAGGAAAAAACAGCTTACTGCAAGCGCGTGACGCTGCGCGCTGAATACGCAATCCTCGGTAGCGGATGCATGAGCCTCGGCGCCCTTGAAAAGCATCCTCCAGGAATCTTCGTACGTCGTGTCGAAGAGCCTGTTTAGAGTTTGATGCCGCGCCATGTCGAACTCCCACAGATTGAAGGCCCGTCGTTGACACGGGAGGATCAGGCGGATGAGCATAACCTGGACTACGTTGACAAGTCTGAGCTTCTTGTTCACCAGGGTTTGGACGCATGTTTGGAGTCCAGTCAGCTCTCCTTTTTTACCCCACGACAGGCCGGTCTCCTTCCAGGAGGTGAGCCGCGTAGGGGGTCCGGACCGAAACTCGGGGGCTGCGACCCATTCGGGGTCGCACAGCTCGGTGATGTAAAACCACCCCGATTGCCACCCCTTCAGGGTCTCCACAAAGGAGCCCTCGAGCCACAAGACGTTGTCCATCTTGCCAACCATGGCACCGCCGCTCTCCGCCTGGCTGCCGCGCACCACCTTCGGCTTGACGTTAAAAGTCTTAAGCCATAGGCCGAAATGGGGGCGGATGCGGAGGAACGCCTCGCACACGACGATGAACGCCGAGATGTTGAGGACGAAGTTCAGGGCCAGATCGTGGAAATCCAGGCCGTAGTAGAACATGAGCCCCCGGACAAATGGATGCAGAGGGAAGCCCAGTCCGCGGAGGAAATGGGGGAGGAATACCACCCTCTCATGGGGCCTAGGAGCGGGGATGAGCTGCCCCTTTTTGGGAAGCCGGTGCGCGATATCGCTAGCCAGATATCCGGCCTTCCTCAGCTTTTTGATGTGTCCCTCCGTGACGGAGGAGACCATCCACTTCCCTCCCGCTCCGGACATGACTGGAGAGGGTTGAGGAGGTAGTCCGGACTTGGGCGCTGGAGCTCGAGTGCGCAAGAATGGATAGGCAAAGGAGGAAGAAGGCGTGGGTGAAAAGGTGGATCCTTATCCCCTTATATGGGTGGACGCAACTACGTGTCCCCACCAGCCTGGTAAAACTCGCTTATCTCCAAGCACCGTAATCAATGGCGCGGTTGGGTTACCCACGCTCGTATTGATGAGAATCCCAGAATAAGGGGACACGATCTCTGCTTTAACAAGACATGCCAAGGAAACCGCCTCGCATAACGCGCTAATATGGGACAGTAAAACGGTTCGAATAAAAGCTTGGCCGTGGTGTGATGTCACACTACAGAGTACGTCAGCAGATTAGATTTGTGTAAATATTATTCTCTCTATGGCAATATGTGGAAACTTATTTTGCAGAGCTGGACACTATCTTTGTGTTCAAAATCTTCTATGAAGTACTTGGAGGAGGAACCCGCCTTGCAATGCCGAAGACAATCTGCGCGCCGGGCTTGTCGTCATTGAAGCCTCGTTCAGGGGCTACTGAGGGAGTCCTGGATTAGGGGGTGTTCGAATAGCCGAACTATACCTTCAGCCGGACTCCTGGACTATGAAGATACAAGATTGCAGACTCCGTCCCGTGTCCGGAAGGGACTTTCCTTGGCGTGGAAGGCAAGCTTGGCGATACGGATGTTCAGATCTCCTACCATTCTAACCGACTCTATGTAACACTAACCCTATCCGGTGTCTATATAAACCGGAGGGTTTTAGTCCGTAGGACAACATACACATCAACAATCATACCATAGGCTAGCTTCTAGGGTTTAGCCTCTCTGATCTCGTGGTAGATCTACTCTTGTACTACCCATATCATCAATATTAATCAAGCAGGACGTAGGGTTTTACCTCCATCAAGAGGGCCCGAACCTGGGTAAAACTTCGTGTCCCTTGCCTCTTGTTACCATCCGGCCTAGACGCACAGTTCGGAACCCCCTACCCGAGATCCGCCGGTTTTGACACCGACACCATGCTTTCACCGTCTCGGATCCACGTGTGTAGATGATGATGAACTGATCGCCGGTGATGGCTCTAACCTGGTACTCAGCGGCGACCATGGAGATTTGGGAGGCCATGGATTTTGGAGGAGGGTTAGGATAAGTTGAACTCTTGTACCCCGCAAAAAAATTGGGAGCGAACTAATGTGAAAGGACGGTACGACTGGGAGCGAACTGTTGTAAGGTAGAAGACGGGGACGAGTAGGGCGTGCGAACGGCGTGGGGTTGCTGGCTTGCCCAGTGGATAAACAGCTGCAAGCCCCCAAAGAGTTCTCGAGAACTATGCGGGACCCACTAGATGTCATGTCTACTAGACCCATATCGTAGGCCTAACGGTATAGCTTCTGCCAGTTCACACGCCATGCCGACGCGTGGATGTAACTTCACTTAATTCCGTCAAACATCGCGCCTCCCACGACCTTCGCGTCCCTCGCGTGGTCGCGCCCTTTGAGACTTCGACCAGCTATAAATGAGCAATTTTTTTTGCCTTTTTTTAGACAAGAATTTTTTTTGCCTATTCCGCATGCATGATACTCCCTCTGGTCCTTTTTACTCCCGTCAACCGTTTGCAAAGTGTTTGACCAAATTTATACTTTTTTTGAACACCACCTTATATTAATTAACCAGCCACACTAGTACACTCATTCGATACAATATTCACCACACAGGGCGGTACGTTATTTACAAGAATACCATCTAATCTATTGTCAAAGCAATACTTAGCGATTAAGTGTGCCACCTTATTGGTCGAACGGCTAATCTTTGACAATTGAAGATTGTTGATCAACTTCGAGATGCTCAACGCTTTCATCTTGAAGTCATGCATAGCAGACCTGTCATAGTCCCCTGATGCAAGAGACGCTACCACAAAAGCGCAATCAGTCTCTAAAATTACAGGATTATGAAGAGAAATACCTATGTAGAGACCGGCAATGCAAGCCCTAAGCTCTGCTTCCTCCACGCTTTGACAGGCATCAATGAAATCTCACGACCAAATTTATACTAAAAATATCAATATCTACAATACTGATTATAATGAGTATAAGAACTACGTTTTATAATGAGTGTAAAAATATTGATTTGACATTGTGAATGTTGACACATTTTTCTATAAGTCTGGTGAAAGTAGAGGTACATTGACTTCAGACAAAACTTAAATGCACAATGCAGACTAGTTCCTCCGTCCAGGTGTGTGCCATGTCCTATCTTGTCATCACAACAAGGTTAGCTATTAGAGTACCACTACCTCCCTTATAGTTTAAATGGCTCGATTCAGAAATTTAACCTACTCTTAGCAAGATAGTAGAGGCGGTGGAATCGTTTTTGAAGTCTGCAAAAGTACTCAACTAGTGCTATCGTTCTTCACAAAAAATGTGTTTACCAATGCATGCATGAACACTAGTTACTCTAACCCCCCTCTCTTCTTTAATTCTTTGCCACATCACCATGTTTGCTATTCCCGTGTGCATGATACCAGGTAAGATACCACCATTATGGCCAGCCTTAATCATCGCATGCAATAATTTAGTGCACCTTGAAATATGAACATGTGTGGGGCGTGTATGTTTTTAATGACTTGAGACTATACCTAGCCCGACATGCAAGATGACTTATTATGCACCGTTCCCCATACCTACAGGAAGCCCGTTCGTCTCCAAATATTTTCCTCTCCATGTGTGGAAACAATATGCTTGCCAAACTCTCCTTCTCCCTCCGGCGGTCCCACCACTCGACCCCGTGTGAAAAAATCTGCATGCATGACTCTCCTCCCCCCACGCTAGTCCAATCCGTTGTGACCAGAAATATTTCCACCCCTTCGCTCCCTCGTAATTTACTCCAACAAATATGCCCACGTAGCTGTTACTTAATTGCAGGTGCATTGGGTCACTGACATATGGGCCCAACAGAGGTCTGGCCCACATGTTAGTGACTCAACTGGAACTGCAGTTAAGTCAGTGCAGCTCGGTCCATATCTTACGTAGGTGTGCCATTACTCGCTATAAATACTGCGCCTCCCACGACATCGCTATCTCCTCCCTCTCACGTTCACGTTCATCGCTATCTCCTCCCCCCTCCCTCTCACGTCGATCCTCCAGCGACTCCGGCATGGTGAACGGGTAGCACGTCTCGTACTTGATGTTCTCCGCCAAGGGCCAGCAGTGACCGCTGCACGCATCCGTGAGGTGATGCACCATGTCCGCCGACGAGCCACAAAACGGCATTGGGCACTCATAGCAGTGGACGAAGGGCTCCTTGGAGGCATCGACCAGGCCGTCCATGAAACGGGAGTGGCTGTAGGGGACGTTGCGCCAGTTGAATATATGAGCAAGTTACTACGAGATTTAATCCGAATAAGCACAAAATAAATCATGAATTCTACCACGATTTCGAACAGGAAGGACAGAAACACATACGGTGCAACGAGAGCAGCACTGTTGGCGTTGAGGTTGTCGCACATGTCCAAACACCACGTAGACACGGTCTTTGAGCACGGTTCGTAGTCGTTCCACGCCCGAGCATTAAAGTTTGTAACTATTTTAGATTAGAATATACTACTCCTCCGATGCTAGTAGTAGAGCAGAGTCCTACTCTACTACTCTACTCAAGCAAGTTAGGGCATAGCACTATAGGGAGTACCAGTACTGTGATCACTCAAGCAAGTTGTCTGGCATCGACATGACCCTACGCTGTTGGTATGTGTCTCATGAGTCAAGCGGCACACTGTAGTCATCATCACCTGTCCACTTCCCGTAGCACATATTCACTTCTCCATCTTTGTCCGCACATAATCTCGTCCAATCTTCCATCCCCGCTAAGGCGCCTCCCCCCTCGTCTGAAACCCAAGCACTAACAATGGAAGAACCGAGCAGCATCCGTCGAAAGAGTGGCTGGAATTCGCTCCCCATAGAGGTAATCAAGCTCATTGTTTCGCGTGTGGATAATCTCAGTACCATGCCGCTCGCCGCGTGCTCGTCGGGGCTGTACCCTTTACTCAAAGCCCTCAGGCCAGAGCTTTTTAAGCCAGCTCCTTGCTTGCTGATGTTGCCTGATCTTCAGAAACAGTGTGTCATGCAGCATAATGATCATAGGGTGGCGAGCATCAACCCCCTTGACTGCGATCCAATCCCCGTCAGCCTCAACTACATTAACGGTATGTACTGGGTCGGCATGAACACGTCTTGGGTGGTGCTCGTCGACGGTCACGGCAGCTGGATGCTCGTGGAGGTCTACACCCGGCGACCCTTCCTTCGATTAACACTGCACTGCTTTGGCACCGCGGCCCAGAATACTCAGAATCTTATAGTAGCCAACATTTGCTGAAAAAATATTCATGCTCATAACATGATGTTCTTAAGATTGACTAAACCAAGAGCCCTTTTTTATTTGACTCCAACTTGATATGATGTTGTAGGCCGCCTGGTGTCCCTACCCTTCCTAATCCCAGAACCTTTCAAAGAAAAGCGGCATGGCAGTTGCAGGTGGTTACTGGCTCAATCAGACGAGGGCGAAAGATTGATGATCATTCGCACGTACCGGACGTGTTGTTTCGCAGAATACAATCACAGTCACTGCAAGGTCTTTGAGCAGGATCCCAGCTTCTCTGGGCCTTCAAGAATTTTTGACTGGAGGCTGGTAAGTAGCCTTGGTACACGCTCTCTGTTTGTCGGACCGAATTATCCAATTAACCAGGAGATTACCGACGGCAAGGATCATGATGGCAGCACGGTTTCGTTCATCAAGCAAAACTGTGTGTACACAGCGTACCATATGTCTCTGCATGCACCATACCCTGATATGTGCTACCACGCTCTGCAGCCCAAAGTAGGAGAGAGGGTCGCAAGTATCAGACTTTGACCTGCTGGCTGGAGTTTCCCCCGTCAGGCACCCATCTGGTTCAAGCCGTCAGCCAATCTCCACAGCTTAATAAATAGTAACGTCTAACTGAGCCAGTTAGTTAGATGCGTACACTTGGTGTAGTAGGATCTTTATTTAGTTTGATGCATACACTTGTTCTTTTTTGGTAGCCCTTTTGTAATGATGGTTGATGTTTGGTTTGGAAGAGAGAGGTGCGTCTTCACTCTTCTGGCCTGCTTACTGCTTCTGTTGCACCCCCAGCCCTGGTTGCTGCTGCTGCTATTTTCAATGTACAATCAGTAGTATATTTCGTCTGTTGGTTGAATAAATGTGTTGTTAGAACGACAAACACAATGTTTTGGAAGTCGTTGCACGGTTCGATCCTTTAGTGCCCCGTACCGTACGTAGCGCATACTATTTTTTGTATGAAACACATTTCCACTTGTTGATGACATGCAACCCACTGATGAAGGCCCAATAAAGAAGCCCATAATTAACTGGAAGGGAGACTCTCACATGAATCCGGCCCAGGTACATGCTCATGGTCACCTAAACATAAATAAGTAAATAAATAAATAAAGCTAAATGCTCATGCACCAGTTCTTTGGGAAAATAGGTAGCCCAGTATTTCTTTTTGAAGAATACCCAAGCTAGGCCTATTTGTTTTCTCCGAATTACTGGGCTACAAATCTTTCAAGACGAGGAGGGATGCATTCCGGCCTGGCTTAAGAGTATGGTCAATGTCTGTGAAAAGTAATATCAAAAGGGGTTGAAAATTCCAAAAAAATTATAGCAAATGGGATATAAGTTTCTTTTTTTGTTTTTGTTCTTCACTGATATCTTATACATATTTCATTGGATTTAGCATGACATGGTACTAATTTGTTTTTAAATTTGTTTTAGTATGGCTATTAATTTTTGTATTAAGAATATTTCGTTCCCCAGCAAAAATTTATGAATTTTCAAAATTTCCCACATATTTAGTTAATTTTTTGACCCTGGTATTGACCAGAAAATGGCTAGCAATTCTAAAAATGGAAAACTGGCTGCAATAAATTCCATATGAATTAGAAAATGAGTAAAAATTATAACAATAATAGCAAATGGGCTGTACACACCACAAATTTCGAGGCTGACTTGTTTACGCAAGGCTTTGTTAGTGAACACACGATTCTAGCAGCAGTGATTGTTGGATGTCCACCCAACGGTCGACGTGCTTCTTCAATCTCTGATCTTCCTGCTCCAGCCGCCTAAACTAGCGCTGGCGGGACTGCCTGCTCCCTCCTCTTGTGGCCCGCTGTGATGCCACGCAGGCTTCCCTGGCCCACCCTACTCCCTCCACCGGCGTGGCCGCACGCAATCAACTGCCTCCTTATTACGCAAAAAAAATGATTCCTCCCACTGACATCTAGGGCGCACCGTTTGGGAGGCTGACCTATGGGTCTACTAAGTTGACGCGTACGCAGGGCTTGTCAACTTAGTCAACAAACGATTCTAGCAGCAGTAACCATTGGATTTGAATCGAACGGTCCTGCTGCTTCTTCAATCGCTGCTCTTCTTGCACCAGCCGCCCAAACCAACGCCGGGGAGACCGCCTACTCCTGCCTCTAGTGCCGGCTGTGCTACCGTTGAGGCCTCATCGCCCCCTACTACTCCCACCGCTAGCCAGGCCCTGCGGCGACGGCAGCCTCACACCGCAGCCGAACCAGTGAACCCTCGTACTCCTCTCCGCGTGGGCATCCACTGCCGCGTCTTCCCCTGCTTTGCGTCGTCCCCTTCCTAGGCCTCGCCGTCGTCCACCGCCTTGGTGCTCTCGGCGTGGCGTGGTCAATGTGGTCAACGACATTCCATCGGAAGAGTACTGTACGTGGAGAGGCTGACAGCTGGGTCCACGGCCACAGCCCAGTTTTTTTATGATTTGCCAAGTAAGTCGCTTTGTCAGGCCTGTTGGGCTACAAATCTTTCAAGACGAGGGGACCTTTCATTCGTCTGGCCGAGAAAATGGCCCATCAGTAATGAGAAATGGGTTGTACATTTTTAAAACACATCAAACCGGCAATTAGTTTCAAATATCTTTTTTCATTTCAAGATTTTAAATTACATTAATTTTTATGCATGGAGAATTTGTTGGATTTTATATTGATATACATTTATTTTTAAAATCAGTTTGAATGTGAGTCGAAATTTCAGGATTAAAAACAGTTCGGACCGCACCGAAATATGCAAAATTTCGTATAATTTTTTAACCATGGCCACAATATGGGCTGTAATGCTAACAAAAAGAATACGATCTCCAAAAAACCATAATAATTAGCAAATGGGCTGTAAATTATTAGAAATAATGGCAGATGGGTTGTATGCTGTTTTCCACAGATTTGAGGCTTTCCTAAAAAAAGGTTGACGCACAAGCAGTGACTGTTGGATGGCCATCCAACGGCCGTCGTGCTTCTTCAATCTCTGCTCTTCCTGCTCCAGCCGCTCAGACAAGCGCCGGCGTGACTGCCTGCTCCCTCCTCCCCGCGGCCGGCTCTGCTGCCGCGCAGGCCTCACCGCCCCACCGTACACCCATCGCTGGCCTAGCCATCCCTCTACTCACCCACACCTGCTGTTATTCTCCGGCGATGGCAGACGAACCAGTAAACCCTTGTACAGTCGTACTCCCCTCTGCGTGGGAAACAACTGCCGAGTCTTCCCTGCCTCCGTGTCGTTCCCTTCCTAGTCCTCGCCGTCGTCCACCACCCTGGTGCTCTCGGTGCAGCCTGGTCAACGTGGTTAATGAGCGACATGCATCTGAAGTGGACTGTACGTGGAGAGGCCGACAGTTGGGTCCACGGCCGCACGCAAGGAAATGCCTTCTTATTACGCGCAAAATAATGATTCCTCCACCTGACATCAGAGACCCACCGAAAGGGCCTTTGTATTTCACAAAAAAAAACGTTACCGCCACTGACAGCTCGGACCCACCAGCTATATCTTCGCACGCAAGGAAGTGCCTCCTTATTACGCACAAAAAAATGAATACTCCCCCTGTTAGCTGGACCCAGTATAGTGGCAGGCTGACTTGTGGGCCTACTAAGTTGACGGGGATGGAGGGCTTTGTCAACTTAGTCAATATGCACGATTCTAGCTCCAGTGACCGTACGATGTCCATCCAACGGCCGTAGTGCTTCTTCAACCTCTTGTCTTCTTGCTCCAGCCGCCCAAACCAGCGCCGGTCGTGCCTCGTGCTCCTGCCTCCCGTGGCCGGCTGCGATGCGGCGGAGGCCTCACCGCCCCCTACTACTCCCACCGCTGGCCAAGCCATCCCTCTAGCCACCCACACCCCCCGTTATTCTGCGGCGACAGCAACCTCACACCGCAGCGAACCAGTGAACCCTCGTACTCCTCTACGCGTGGGCATCCACTATCGCGCTTCCCCGGCTCCACGTCATCCCTTTCCTAGGCCTCGCCGTCGTCCATCGCCCTGGTGCTCTCGGCGCGGCGTGGTCAACGTGGTCAAGGAACGGCTTCCATCGGACGTGGACTGTACGTGGAGAGGCTGACAGCTGGGTCCACGGCCGCAGCAAGGAAGTGCCTCCTTATTACGTGCAAAATAATTATTCCTCCACCTGACAGCGGGGACCCACCAGACGGGCCACCATATTTCGCGAAAAAAACGTTTGCCCCTGACTGCTGGGACCCACCAGCTACATCTTCACACGCAAGGAAGTGCGTCCGGGTAAAAGAAATGATTTCCCCCCCTGACTGCTGGGACCCACCAGCTACATCTTCGCAGGCAAGGAAGTTCCTGACAGTCGGGACCCACCTGGTCGAAGCGTACGTAGCGTTGTCATTCTGGTCGCGAACGTGTACGTACATATATACTGGTGGATGTAGAGGTGCGCATGTGTCGTAGTAGAGGCGCGTACGTGTCGTAGTAGAGGCGCTCACGTAGCATGTACACGTACGTACAACAGCCAGGGTGCAAGAAAGAAAATACGGCCACATATGTGTACATACGGGCGGGGTCTCGAACGCCTACTCGCGCATACGTACGGCTAGGGCTCGTGTACATGGCTGGGTCGGAACGGAGAAACAGCGTCCTCGTGTTCATGGGGAGGCAACAGAATGCGTCGTGTTCATGGGGAGGCAACAGAATGCGTCGTGTTCATCGGGAGGCAACAGAACGCGTGGGAGCCAACCGGCTGGGTCGGAACGGAATGCGTGGTCATGTTCATCGGGAGGGCTTGGACAGAACAGGCGATGGAAACGAGGCCTGGCATACCGCACAACGGAGGAAATGGACCTCCTACGTTCGGAACGGGGTCCTATTGATCGGGAGGGGTCTGGCGTACCGCTGAACGGGGGAAACGGACCTCCTACGGTCGAAACGGGGGTCCTGTTGATCGGGAGGGGTGTGGCGTATCGCAAAACGGACGAAACAGACCACCTATGGTCGAAACGGGGGTCCTGTTGATCGGGAGGGGTGTGGCGTACAGCAAAACTGACGAAACGGACCTCCTACGGTCGAAACAGGGGTCCTGTTCATCGGGAGGGGTGTGGCGTACCGCAAAACGGGACTCCACGGGATACTGTTCATCTCCACCGTCGACCTCCTCCAGCCTCCACGAGCTACCGTCGACCTCCTCCAGCCTCCACGGGCTCCTGTTCATCCAGCCTCCACCGCGCGCTACTCCACCGACTACTGTTCAAGCACCCCTCCACGGGCACCCCTCCACCGTCTACTGTTCATCCAGCCCTCCACACCACGGGGTCCTGTTCAACCACCCCTCCACAGGCACCCCTCCACCGTCTACTATTCATCCAGCCCTACACCACACCACGGGGTCCTGTTCATCCAGAGGCAACGCCGCCGCTCACTGTTCATCCAAACCCCCCCACAACGCTCACTGTTCATCCCAGAGGCAGCATCGATCGGCTTCAGTTAGCAGCAGTAGCGAAGGAATCGCTCGATCGGGTTCAGTTAATAGCCATCGATCGATCACGCGGGTTCAGTAACGCGTAGCCTCCATTGCAATCGCTCGGATTCAATTAGAGCCCAACGCCTCGCTCGGGTTCAGTTAGAGCCAACTCCTCGCACACACACGCTTACGTGTATGAGAGAAACGCGCATCGCTCGGCCCCCGACCTCCCACCGTAATCGGGAACTCCCCAAAATTTTCCTCGCCCTGGCTTCTACCACGGGTTTTTCCGTCATGGACGGCCCAAAGAATGTCATGCAGCTGCGTCTCCGGCCCGCCCAGGACGAAAAGCCCATTTGTCTGTCATGATTTTTTGTCATAGAAGTAGGAGCCCACCACATCTATGATGACACCGGGTTTTGTCACAATTATCGTCATAGAAGTGTCATATGTATGATAGAAAAAAAATTCGTTCGGCCCAAAATGTCATGGATGTGTCTTTTTTTGTAGTGTATATTGCCCCTTGTGATAGCAACCTTTATTATGCAGTCTGTCACTTTTATTGCTTTAACATCACAAGTTCGTACAATGCTCAATTTTCTCTTACACTAAATGATCTTACACTTTTAGAAGCAATTTTTATTGCCTTTTTGCACCGATGACAACTTAGTTGAAGGATCTTGCTCAATACTTAGGTAGGTATGGTGGACTCTTGAAAATAAGATTTGGGTTTAAGGGTTTTTGGATGCACAAGTAGTATCTCTACTTGGTGTGGAATTTTTGGCTAGCAAAGATGGGGGGCAAGCACCACATGTTGAAGGATCTATGACAATATAACTTCTATGTGAATATGAACAAACATAAACCATTATGTTGTCTTCCTTGTCCAACTTCAACAATTTTGGCATACAATATTTTGATGGGGGCTCACAATCACAAAAGATTTCCATGATAGTGTATTTATATGTGAAAGTTCTCTTCTTATACTAATTATTCGTGAATTGCTTGTATGACCAATATTGTGATTGTCATGCCTCAAAAGATTTCACTTTCTAAACCCAATGTGAAGCTACCACTAGGCATGATATGATTTCAACTTCATGACATTCAATTTATTCGACAATTTACTCATAGGATATAAGTGAAGCACAAGAGAAACTGACATAGAAAAGAGCTTCGTTGACGGAATGTGAATGCCGCTTACTTAGCCTCCTTGGCAATTATTTGAGGACTCTATTTTATTTAAAACTTTCAGATCTAAGCATTTTATTAAAACAGCAAGCAAAGCAAAACAAAATGACATCTTAAGAATAGCACAACTCATGTGAAGAAGCAAAAACTTAGGCTCAACCGAAATTAACCGATAATTGTTGAAGAGGAAAGGTGGGATGCCTACCGGGGCATCCCCAAGCTTAGATGCCTGAGACTTCTTGAAATATTATCTTGGGGTGCCTTGGGCATCCCCAAGCTTGAGCTATTGTGTCTCCTTAATTATTCTCATATCACGGTTTTCCTAAATCTCAAAAGCTTCACCCACACAAAAGTCAACAAGGGCTCGTGAGATAAGTTAGTTTAAACCAATGCAAAAACCTTATCATTTTATACTGTAGCAAATCACTAAAATTATTATTCAACATTTCATACTAAATGCCGCTGCATATTTAATACTCCTATGCTCAAATAGAATCATTAAACAAGGAAACATATGCAAACAATGCAAACATAACAGCAATCTGCCAAAACAATATAGTCTGTAAAGAATGCAAGAGTATCAATACTTCCCTAACTCCAAAAGTTATGAAAATTTACCATACTGTAGAAAATTTATCAGAACTCACTTTGCAAAAAGTTTCAACAATTTATCACATTTTGAATTTTCTAGGGAATTTTTGCAACAGTGGTAAACTTTTTGTTTTCAAACAGCAACATGTATACTTGCAAAATAAGCATAGTAAAGGCTATACATGCCACTTTTATTGAAAAAGATACAAAACATTATTCTAAATAACAGCAAGAAAATCCTAACAAAATTAAAGGACGCTCCAAGCAAAACACATATCATGTGACGAATGAAAACATAGCTCCAAGTGCAAAACACATATCATGTGACGAAAGAAAACATAGCTCCAAGTGAGGTTACCGATAATGTTGGAGACGAAAGAGGGGATGCCTTCCGGGGCATCCCCAAGCTTACTTTCTTCGATCTTACTTGAATATTACCTTGGGGTTCCTTGGGAATCCCCAATCTTAGGTTCTTGTCACTCTTTATTCTCCTCATCTCACGCAAAACTTGAAAATTCAATCACACAAAACTTAACGGAACTTTGTGTGATAGGTTAGTATGATAAAGAGCAAACCATTTCACTTTTGGTACTGTCAAATACAAGATTCATAATTGTTCTCACACAATTCCTACCGTATCATATCATTTTCACAATTTATATTGAACAATATACGCCATGGAAATTAGAAAACAAGCAAACTATGCATTGAAAACAGAATCTGTCAAAAACAGAACAGTCTGTAGTAATCTGTACTCCCACCATACTTATGCTGCTCCAAAAATTCTGAAAAAATTGAAAAACCTGGAAAATTTGTCTATTAATCTTCTCTAAAACGAATCAGCATTTTATCATACTTAGTTTAGAAATTATAATTATTTTCCTGAGCGCAAAAGTTTCTGTTTTTCAGCAAGATCAAATCAACTATCACTGTAAGCAATCCCAAAGGTCTTACTTGGCACTTTATTGAAACAAAAGCAATATAACATGATTACTACATTAGCCTAATCATGTGAACACACAAAAACAGTAGGTAAAAGTGTTGGGTTGTCTCCCAACAAGCGTTTTTCTTTAATGCCTTTTAGCTAGGCCTGATGATTTCTATGATGCTCGCATAAAAGATAAGAATTGAAACATAACAAGAGCATCATGGATCACATTGCAAGCACATTTAAGTCTGACCCACTTCCTATGCATAGAGATTTTGTGAGCAAACAATTTATGGGAACAAGAATCAACTAGCATAGGAAGGCAAAACAAGTGCAACTTCAAAACTTTCAACATAAAGAGAGGAAACTTGGTATTATCGAGATATGTAAAAGCATAAGTTCCCCTCTCATAATAATTTCCAGTAGCATCATGAATGAATTCAACAAAATAGCTATCACATAAAGCATTCTTTTCATGATACACAAGCATACAAATTTTCTCACTCTCCACATAAACAAATTTATTCTCATGAATAGTAGTGGGAGCAAACTCAACAAAATATATCATGCATGTGATCACCATAATCATCATAGATAGCAACTTTGTTCTCATAATCAATTGTAACCTCTTCCGAAATAGTGGATTCATCACTAAATAAAGTCATGACCTCTCCAAATCCACTTTCATAATTATCACAATAAGATTCAACACCCTCCAAAATAGTAGGATCCTTACTTCCTAAAGTTGACACTCTTCCAAACCCACTTTCATCAATATAATCATCATAAATAGGAGGCATGCTTTCATCATAATAAATTTGCACATCAAAACTTGGGGGACAAAAAATATCATCTTCATCAAACATAGCATCCCCAAGCTTGTAGCTTTGCATATCATTAGCATCATGGATATTCAAAGAATTCATACTAACAACATTGCAATCATGCTCATCATTCAAATATTTTGTGCCAAACATTTTATTGACTTCTTCTTCTAACAATTGAGCACAATCTTTTGAACCATCATTTTTAAGAAAGATATTATAAAGATGATCAATAATATGATGCAACCTCAATTCCATTTTTATGTAGTTTTCTTTTATAAACTAAACTAGTCATAAAACAAGAAACTAAAAGATTCAATTGCAAGATCTAAAGATATACCTTCATGCACTCACCTTCCTGGCAACGGCGCCAGAAAAGAGCTTGATGTCTACTACGCAACTTTATTCTTGTAGACACGTGTTGGGCCTCCAAGTGCAGAGTTCTATAGGACAGTAGCCATTTTCTCTCAAATGGATGACCTAAGGTTTATCAATCCATGAGAGGTGTAGGATGCAGACGGTCTCTCTCAAACGACCCTGCAACCAAATACAAGAAATCTCTTGTGTCCCCAACGCACCCAATACAATGGCAAACTGTATAGGTGCACTAGTTCGGCGAAGAGATGGTAATAAAACTGTAATGTGGATGGTAGAAATATATTTTTATAATCTGAATAAATAAAAAACAGCAAGGTAGCAAATAGTAAACAAGCACAAAAACGGTATTTCAATGCTTAAAAACAAGGCCTAGGGTCCGTACTTTCGCTAGTGCAATCTCTCAACAATGCTAACATAGTTAGATCATATGATTATCCCTCAAAGTGAAATAAAGAATCACTCCCAAGTTCCTATTAGCGTAGAACAAAATATAGGAATTGTTTGTAGGGTATGAAACCACCTCAAAGCTATTCTTTCCGTTTGATCTACTCAAGTGTTCGTACTAAAATAACGCAAAGCTATTTTTTCTGTTCGATCCATCCTAGAGTTCATACTAGAATAACACCAAAGCATATTCATATTCATATTCATAATACTCAATCCACACAAAGAGCTATGAAGATACCCCAAAGTTTCTATCGAAGAAAATATAATAAAAATGTGCATCAACCCCTATGTAAAGATTACCCCAATATCACCGCGGGAATCCGCAAGTTGAGTGCCATAACGTATACCAAGTGAATCAATAAGATACCCCAATGTCACCTCAAGTATTCATACCGCAAGACATGCATCATGTGTTCTCAAATCTTAACATTCAATCCGACATGACAAAACTTCAAAGGGTAAAGATTCAATTCATCACAAGAAGAGTATATAGGGGAGAAACATCATATGATCCGACTATATTAACAAAGCCCATGATATAGATCACGAGAGAGAGAGAGAGAGAGAGATAAATCACATAGCTACTGGTACAAACCCTCATCCCCGAGGGTGGACTACTCCCTCCTCATCGTGGTGGTCGCCCGGATGATGAAGATGGCTACCGGAGATGATTCCCCCCTCCGGCAGGGTGTCGGAACGAGTCTTGATTGGTTTTCGGTGGCTACGGAGCCCTGCGGCGGCGGAACTTCTAATCTAGCTTAACCCCGAAGGGTTTCAGAATATTTGGGAATTTATAGTGCAAAGAGGGGGTGCGGGAGGCCACCGAGGTGGGCACAACCCACCTGGGCACGCCAGGGGTGGGCCTGGCGCGCCCTGGTGGGTTGTGCCCTCCTCGAGGCACCCCCAGGTGCAGCTCTGGCCCATCGGGAGTCTACTGGCCCATAAAAAATTCACAAAAAGTTTCGCGGTGTTTGGAGTCCGTTTAATATTGATTTTCTATGATGTAAAAAACAAGCAAAAAACAACAACTGGCATTGGGCACTGGGTCAATAGGTTAGTCCCAAAAAATAATGTAAAGTTGCTATAAAATGATTGTAAAACATCCAAGAATGATAATATATTGGCATGAATACTTCATAAATTATAGATACGTTGGAGACGTATCAGGGCCTAATGGGCCAAGAAGGGGATAGACCAGCCCCTAAGGGGCTGGTGCGCCCCATATAGGCTGAATTAGGAGGGGAAGGAAAGAGGAGAAGAGGGAAAGGAAGGGGAGGGATTCGGCCTCCCCCTTCCCACCCTCCTCCCTCCTCCTTCCTCCCCCCTCCGAAAAATATGGTAAGGGGGGAGGCCGAATTGGGAGGCACCCAAGTAGGATTCCTCCTACTTGTGGCGCCACCTTGGCTGCCTCTCCTTCCCTCCAACCTATATATATGTGGCGGGGCACCGCTAGAACACATATCAACAGTTGTTAGCCACGTGCAACGCCCCCTCCACAACTTACGCCTCCGGTCATATTCATGTAGTGCTTAGGCGAAGCCATGCGCGGATCACTTCACCATCACCGTCATCATGCCGTTGTGCTGACGGAACTCTCCCTCGACACTTTGCTGGATCAAGAGTTCGAGGGACGTCATCGAGCTGAACATGTGTGGAACTCGGAGCTGCCGTATGTTCGGTGCTTGATCAGTCAGAACGAGAAGAAGTTCGACTACATCAACCATGTTGTCAAACGCTTCCGCTTTCGGTCTATGAGGGTACATGGACACACTATCCCCCTCACGTTGATGTGCATCTCCTAGATATATCTTGTGTGAGCATAGAAAATTTTCTGAAGTTGCATGCTGTGTTTCCCAACAGTGGCATCCGAGCCAGTTCTATGTGTAGATGGTATGCACGAGTAGAACAGAAAGAGTTGTGGGTGGTGATCGTCATACTGCTTACCACCAACGTCTTATTATGATTTGGCTGTATTGTTGGATCAACTGGCCCGGACCAACCTTACGTGACCATGTTCATGAGACCGATTCCACTGACAGACATGCAACTAGTTTTGCATAAAGGTGGTTGGCGGGTGTTTGTTTCTCCTACTTTAATTGAATCGAATTTGACTGGGGCCGGTCCTTGTTGAAGGTTAAAATAGCAAACTTGATAAATCACCATTTTGGTTTTGTATGCGTAAGTAAGAACGGTTCTCGCTAGAAGCCCGTAGCAGCCACGTAAAACTTGCAACAACGAAGTAGAGGATGTCTAACTTGTTTTTGCAGGGCATGTTGTGATGTGATATGGTCAAGACATGATGTGATATACGTTATTGTATGAGATGATCATGTTTTGTAAAAGTTATCAGCAACTAGCAGGAGCCTTATGGTTGTCGCTTTATTGTATGAAATGCAAACGTCATGTAATTGCTTTACTTTATCACTATGCGTTAGCGATAGTTGCAGAAGCAATAGTTGGTGAGACGACCATGATGCTGGGATGGAGATCAAGGTATCAAGTCGGTGATGACGGAGATCATGATGGTGCTTTGGAGATGGAGATCAAAATCACAAGATGATGATGGCGACATCATGTCACATATTTTTATTGCATGTGATGCTTATCTTTTATGCATTTTATTTTTCTTAGTATGGCGGTAGCATTATAAGATGATCCCTTACTAACATTTCAAGGTATAAGTGTTCTACTTGAGTATGCACCGTTGCGATAGTTCGTCGTGCTGAGACACCACATGATGATCGTGTGTGATAAGCTCTACGTTCACATACAACGGGTACGAGACAGTTTTGCACATGCGGAATACTCGGTTTAAACTTGACGAGCCTAGCATGTCTAGACATGGCCTCGGAACACTGGAGACCGAAAGGTCGAGCGTGAATCGTATACTAGATATGATCAACATAGAGATGCTCACCATTGAAGACTACTCCATCTCACGTGATGATCGGACATGGTTTAGTTGATTTGGATTACGTAATCATTTAGATGACTCGAGGGATGTCTATCTAAGTGGGAGTTCTTAAGTAATATTATTAACTGAACTTAATTTATCATGAACTTAGTCCTGATAATATTTGCATATCTATGTTGTAGATTAATAGCTCGTGATATAGCTCATATATATTTTTGATATGTTCCTTGAGAAAAGTTGAAAGATGATAGTAGCAATGATGCGGACTGGGTCCGTGATCTGAGGATTATCTTCATTGCTGCACAAAAGAATTATGCCCTTGATGCATTGCTAGGTGACATACCTATTGCAGGAGCATATGCAAATGTTATGAATGTCTTGCAAGCTCGGTATCATGAGTACTTAATAGTTTAGTGCACCATGCTTTACGGCTTAGAACCGGGACTTCAAAAATGTTTTGAACGCCATGGAGCATATGAGATGTTCCAAGAGCCGAAAATGATAGTTCAGACTCATGCCCGTGTTAAGAGGTATGAGACCTCTGACAAGTACTTTGCCTACAAGATGGAGGAGAATACCTCAGCCAGTGAGCATGTGCTCAGAATGTCTGGGTACTACAATCACTTGAATCAAGTGGGAGTTAATCTTCCAGACAAGATAGTGATTGACAGAGTTCTCTAGTCACTACCACCAAGTTGCTAGAACTTCGTGATGAACTATAATATGCAAGGGATGAAGAAAACGATTCCCATGCTCTTCGCGATGTTGAAATCGGCGGAGGTAGAAATCAAGAAATAGCATCAAGGGTTGATGGTTAACAAGACCATTAGTTTCAAGAAAAAGGGGAAGGGAAAGAAAGTGAACTTCAAAAAGAATGGCAAGCAGGTTTCCACTCCCGTGAAGAAGCCCAAAGCTAGACCCAAACATGAAACTAAGTGCTACTACTGCAAAGAAAATGGTCACTGGAAGCGGAACTGCCCCAAATCGGATAAGAAGGACAGAAAAGTGAACAATGGTATATTTGATATACATGTGATTGATGTATACTTTACTAGTGTTCATAATAGCCTCTGGCTATTTGATACCGGTTCAGTTGCTAAGATTAGTAACTCGAAACAGGAGTTGCAAAATGAACAGAGACTAAATAATGGCGAGGTGACGATGTGTGTTGGAAGTGATTCCAAGGTTGATAAGTTCACCATCGCACACTCACTCTACCTTCGGGATTAGTGTAGAACCAAAATAAATTTTATTTGGTATTTGCGTTGAGCATGAGTATGATTGGATCATGTTTATTGCAATACAGTTATTCATTTAAGTCAAAGAATAATTGTTGGTCTGTTTACATCAATAAAACCTTCTATGATCATACACTCAATATAAATGGTTTATGGAATCTCGATCGTAATGATACATATTCATAATATTGATGCCAAAATATGCAAAGTTGGTAATGATAGTGCAACATACTTGTGGCACTGTCGTTTAGATCATAGTGGTGTAAAGCGCATGAAGAAATTCCATGCAGATAGGCTTTTGGAATCATTTGATTATGAATCATTTGATACTTGCGAACCATGCCTCATGGGCAAGATGACTAAAACTCTGTTCTCTGAAACAATGGAATGGGCTACTGACTTATTGAAACTAATACATACTGATGCATGCGGCTTGACGGGTGTTTAGGCTCGCGGCGGGTATCGTTATTTTCTGACCTTCACAGATGATTGGAGCAGATATGGGTATATCTACTTAATGAAACACAAGTCTGAAACATTTGAAAAGTTCAAAGAATTTCAGAGTGAAGTGGAGAATCATCGTAACAAGAAAATAAAGTTTCTATGATCTGATCGCGAAGGCGGATATTTGAGTTACGAGTTTGGCCTTCATTTAAAACAATGTCGAATTGTTTCATAGCTCACGCCACCTAGAACACCACAGCATAATGGTGTGTTTGAACATCGTAACCGTACTTTATTAGATATAGTGTGATCTATGATGTCTCTTACCGATTTTCAACTATCATTTTGGGGTTATGCATTAGAGACAGCTGCATTCACGTTAAATAGGGCACCATCTAAATCCAGTGAGACAACACCGTATGAACTATGGTTTGGCAAGAAACCTAAGCTGTCGTTTCTTAAAGTTTGGGTTTGCGATGCTTATGTGAAAAGCTTCAGCCTGATAAGCTAGAACCCAAATCAGAGAAGTGTGTCTTCATAGGACACCCAAAATAAACTGTTGGGTACTCCTTCTATCACAGATTCGAAGGCAAGATCTTTGTTGCTAAGAATTGATCCTTTCTAGAGAAGGAGTTTCTCTCGAAAGAAGTGAGCGGGAGGAAAGTAGAACTTGATGAGGTAATTGTACCTTCTCTCGAATTGGAAAGTAGCACATCAGTGAAATCCATTAGCATGATGCCTACACCAACTAGAGAGGAAGCTAATGATGATGATCATGAAGCTTCGGATCAAGTTACTACTGGAGCTCGTAGGTCGAACAGAGCACGTTCCGCACCAGAGTGGTACGATAATCCTGTCCTAGAAGTCATGTTGTTAGACAATGCATGGCGAACCTACGAACTATGAAGAAGCTATGATAAGCCCAAATTTCGACAGATGGCTTGAGGCCATGAAATCTGAGATAGGATCCATGTATGAGAACAAAGTAGGGACTTTGGTGGACTTGCCCAATGATCGGCAAGCCATAGAAAATAAATGGATCTTCAAGAAGAAGACCGACGATGATGGTAATGTTACTGTCTACAAAGCTCGACTTGTCGCAAAAGGTTTTCGACAAGTTCAAGGAGTTGACTATGATGAGACTTTCTCACCCGTAGCGATGCTTAAGTCTGTCCGTATCATGTTAGCAATTACCGCATTTTATGATTATGAAATCTAGCAAATAGATGTCAAAACTGCATTTCTTAATGGATTTCTTAAAGAAGAGTTGTATATGATGCACCCAGAAGGTTTTGTTGATCCTATAGGTGCTAAAAAAGTGTGCAAGCTCCAGCGATCCATTTATGGACTGGTGCAAGCATCTCGGAGTTGGAATATATGCTTTGATGAGATGATCAAAGCATATGGTTTTATACAGACTTTTGGAGAAGCATGTATTTACAAGAAAGTGAGTGGGAGCTTTGTAGCATTTCTAATATTATATGTGGATGACATATTGTTGGTTGGAAATGATATAGAATTTCTGGATAGCATAAAAGGATACTTGAATAAGAGTTTTTCAATGATAGACCCCTGTGAAGCTACTTATATATCGGACATCAAGATCTATAGAGATAGATCAAGACGCTTGATAGGACTTTCACAAAGCACATACCTTGATAAAGTTTTCAAGAAGTTCAAAATGGATCAGTCAAAGGAGTTCTTGCCTGAATTGTAAGGTGATAACCAACAAGTATAGGGGATCGCAACAGCTTTCGAGGGTAGAGTATTCAACCCAAATTTATTGATTCGACACAAGGGGAGCCAAAGAATATTCTCAAGTATTAGCAGCTGAGTTGTCAATTCAACCACACCTGGAAACTTAGTATCTACAACAAAGTGTTTAGTAGCAAAGTAATATGATAGTGGTGGTAGCGGCAACAAAAGTAAAGACAACAAAAGTAATGTTTTTGGTATTTTGTAGTGATTGTAACAATAGCAGCGGAAAATTAAATAAGCGAGAACCAGTATATGGAAAACTCGTAGGCACCGGATCAGTGATGGATAATTATGCCGGATGTGGTTCATCATGTAACAGTCATAACATAGGGTGACACAGAACTAGCTCCAATTCATCAATGTAATGTAGGCATGTATTCCATATATAGTCATACATGCTTATGGAAAAGAACTTGCATGACATCTTTTGTCCTACCCTCCCGTGGCAGCGGGGTCCTATTGGAAACTAAGGGATATTAAGGCCTCCTTTTAATAGAGAACCGGAACAAAGCATTAGCACATAGTGGATACATGAACTCCTCAAACTACGGTCATCATCGGGAGTGGTCCCGATTATTGTCACTTTGGGGTTGCCGGATCATAACACATAGTAGGTGACTATAGACTTGCAAGATAGGATCAAGAACTCACATATATTCATGAAAACATAATAGGTTCAGATCTGAAATCATGGCACTCGGGCCCTAGTGACAAGCATTAAGCATAGCAAAGTCATAGCAACATCAATCTCAGAACATAATGGATACTAGGGATCAAACCCTAATAAAACTAACTCGATTACATGATAAATCTCATCCAACCCATCACCGTCCAGCAAGCTTATGATGGAATTACTCACGCACAGCGGTGAGCATCATGAAATTGGTGATGGAGGATGGTTGATGATGACGACGGCGACGAATCCCCCTCTCCGGAGCCCCGAAAGGACTCCAGATCAGCCCTCCCGAGAGGTTTTAGGGCTTGGCGGCGGCTCCATATCGTAAAACGCGATGATTTCTTCTCTCTGATTTTTTTATCTCTAAAAGCAAATATATAGAGTTGGATTTGGCGTCGGAGGGTTTCCAAGGGGCCCACGAGGTAGGGGGCGTGCCCTAGGGGGGGCGCCCCCCACCCTCGTGAGAAGGGTGTGGGACCCTGGTCTTCATCTTTGGCGAGGATTTTTTATTGTTTTTTCTAAGATATTCCGTGAAGTTTCAGGTCATTCCAAGAATATTTGTTTTCTGCACATAAAACAACACCATGGTAATTCTGCTGAAAACAGCGTCAGTCCGGGTTAGTTCCATTCAAATCATACAAGTTAGAGTCCAAAACAAGGGCAAAAGTGTTTGGAAAAGTAGATATGACGGAGAAGCATCATAAGGTATGAAGTTGAGTAAGACTCAAAGCCCGACCATGGCAGAAAAAGAGAGAATGAAAGTAATTTCCTATGCCTCAGCCATAGATTCTATAAAGCATGCCAAGCCGTGTACCAGACCAAATGTGTGCCTTGCCACGTGTCTAGCAAGGGGGTTGAGGGAGTCCTGGATTAGGGGGTGTCCGGATGGCCAGACTATAACTTCAGCCGGACTCCTGGACTATGAAGATACAAGATTGAAGACTTCGTCCCGTGTCTGGAAGGGACTTTCGTTGGCGTGGAAGGCAAGCTTGGCGATACGGATATGTAGATCTCCTACCATTGTAACCGACTTTGTGTAACCCTAACCCTCTCCGGTGTCTATATAAACCGGAGGGTTTTAGTCTGTAGGACAACATATAGAACAACAATCATACCATAGGCTAGCTTCTAGGGTTTAGCCTCTCCGATCTCGTGGTAGATCTACTCTTGTACTACCCATATCATCAATATTAATCAAGCAGGACGTAGGGTTTTACCTCCATCAAGAGGGCCCGAACCTGGGTAAAACTTCGTGTCCCTTGCCTCTTGTTACCATCCGGCCTAGACGCACAATTCCGGACCCCCTACCCGAGATCCGCCGGTTTTGACACCGACATTGGTGCTTTCATTGAGAGTTCCTCTGTGTCATCGCCGTTAGGCTTGATGGCTCCTATGATCTCCTCTTCGGCGACTTCGTACTGCGGGCCAATAGACTTGGCCATCTGGAGTAGATCGAAAGCTATGCCCCTGGCCGTCAGGTCAGATTTGGAAGTTTAAACTACACGGCTGACATCCGCGGGGACTTGGTTTTCTACGGATTCGAGCCACTGCCGAGCGCGCCGCATTGTCACGATGAGCATGATCTAGCTCTACCACCGAACAGTGCCCTGGAGGCCGCACCCGCATCGGCTTCAACCCTTAATACGGAGCCAACTGCGCCGATCGAGGATGGGTGGTTGGACGCCGCCTCGGGGGCTGCGATCCCAATGGCGATCAAGCCAAACACCAGCCCCGCACTCCGCGAGACTCGTGACTCCAAGGAGCCGGACTCCTCTCTGAACTCCGAACCCTCCGCGCCGCTGCCGGTCGAATCCGATTGGGCGCCGATCATGGGGTTTACTGCCGCGGACATCTTTCAGCACTCGCCTTTCGGCGATATTCTGAAGACACTAAAGTCTCTCTCTTTATCAGGAGAGCCCTGGCCGGACTACGGTCAGCAAGGTTCGGATATGGACGATGAAGAAATTCAAAGCCCACCCACCACCCACTTTGTAGCCATTGTCGACGATTTAACCGACATGCTCGACTTCGACTCCGAAGACATCGACGGTATGGATGCCGATGAAGGAGACGGTGAAGAACCAGTGCCTATTGGGCCCTGGAAAGCCACCTCGTCATATGACGTATACATGGTGGACGCACCAAAAGATGACAACGAGGAGCGGAAGGATGCACCGAAGGCTTGTTACCTCGAGAAGCAGTCAAAGCGGCGACGTAAGCACCGCCCCAAATCCCGCCTCGACAGAAATAACGATCACACAGACCTAGCGCTGGAGCAGGGCGAACCACTGCCGGACAACGGCAATCCGGATAATCAAACCGAACAAACAAATTCTATCAAGGATAATGGTCCGGACGACATAACGCTGGACAGGCACCCGGAGCAGTAGAATGCCCGTAAAAGGCTTGTTGCCACTGCGAGGAGTCTTAAAAAGCAGAAGCAAAGGCTCAAGGATGCGCAAGACACACTCCAAATCATATTGAGTAAAATACTCAACACAGCAGCGAGGTACGGCGACAATCGCCCCTCCAAGAGCTACCCAAAGCGGAGGCTGCTACCTGAATTCGATGAGGAGGCCTCGGACCCCCCACAACCAAATATATCAAAGCAGCCACCTGGCCGGATAAACGACCCCTCTACCAACACAGAGCGGCATACAACGACACTCGCAATACAACACGCGACCCATCCGAGGGCTCGCACCCAAAGGACGGCGCAGCAAGATCCATCTATGGACCACGCAAGTGTGCCCCAGCATACAATGCAACACAACAAACATCCAAACAACGCGGTACACCCAGCTACAGGGGTGCCGCACACCCCTTATGTTTCACAGATGAGGTGCTGGACCATGAATTTCCAGAGGGATTCAAACCCGTAAACATAGAGACATACGACGGAACAACAGACCCTGGGGTCTGGATGAGGACTACATCCTTCATATCCATATGGCTCGAGGAGATGATTGTTGGTGTTCTGGGAACGGGGGTCCCCAGACTTGCCTGCCTGCGGCCTGCGGCGTGGCTCAAGGGGGGCCCAGCACGGCCCATCTTCATCAACACAGACCCAAGACTCTCGCGAGGGGCCAAGCCTCGCGGGGCGAACGACACGGAGCTTCCTCAGGCGCGGCCTCATCAGGCTGGCTCACGAGGAGGCAGAGAGATCAAGGCGGGGTAGCTCACGAGGTGCCCATGACGCAAGCCATGACGACCAAGGGCGCCAGGCGGGTGCCAGCCCGCGCAGTGTCCTCCTTTCATCTTTGGTGCAAAGGGGGCAAGCGCAGCCGCGGAGTACCGAGGCATCAGGAAAAGGTTGCCATTTTGGTGCAACGAGACCAAGACCAGGAAGACTGCAAGACGGAGGTCATCGTGGAGCCCAAGACGGCGTCACCACCAGAGCTTTGTGCAGGCGAAGACTACTTTTGTCAGGGTAGCGAGTACTAGCTGTCCCCCTTCAAAATAGCCCGCCATTGTTGGCTCCCTTCCCGCTCGATATTTGGGAAGAGGACCAGGGCCTCTATAAATAGGACCAGCCACCCACAGAAGAGAGGGGTTCGGAGGGGTTAAGAGGAGAGGTTCGGTAGGAGGTTGAATTGGAGAAAGACAATCAGAGAGAGAGAGAGAAGGGTGGCTGAACTCCTCCCAGCAGTTCATCGCCCCAGCCAAGAACAGACCCTCGCGAGGCTGTTCTTCCTTGTATCATTCATCATCATCAGCCCAAGAGGCAATCCACCACACCACACACTGGAGTAGGGTATTACACCACAACGGTGGCCCGAACCAGTTTAAACCCTGTGTCTCTTGTGTTGTTCTTTCCATAGCTTAGATCTTAGCGAGGCGGAGGGGTGCAGGTAGGTAGGAAGAGAGATCTCCGTGCGCACCCCAGTGTTCAAACCTCAAGGAAATCCAACATTTAGCGCGCCAGGTAGGGGTGCGCCGGAATTCATCTTCCACCACCCCGTTCTCCTCCGACCAACGCACCCATGTCTGACGCTCGTCGGGCCCGCGCCGAGCGTCGGGCCACTCTCGCTTCCCGCGTCGCCCAGACGGCTCCTGTCGACGGGCGTCCTCACCGTTCCCCGTCACCTATCGTCAACGCCACCACCGGCCCAGCGGGGGACGAGCAGCAAGCATCGTCTCAGCATCCGTCCGTGCGGCAAGACGGCCGCACCGCAACTCCCTCGCTCCCCCCAGCTGGTTCTTCGTCCCGCGCGCTCCGCGCACCCATGGAAGCTCGAGCTGCGCTCATCGCGGTGAACGAGCTCCTGCGCTACCACCCCGTCGACAACGTCTACAAAGAATGGCTCAACCGCGTCGCCGAGCTCGTCTGCGCCACAGGGGGCTCTCCTGCACCGTCCGTTCCGCTGCACCGCACCCCACCCCGCGTGGGCGACGAAGCTCCGGCGGCGCCCCGGCCGCCTCCTCCTCAAGAAGGCGCCATGGCTCCAAGGCGCGTGGCCCCTGGGCGGAACCCGCTCCGTCAGGTGCCAGTGCAGCAAGAGCAGAGCTGCCAGGAAGTCCCTCGCCCGCAAGAAGCTACCCGGGCGCTCCTTGCTCCAGCACGTCGCGACCATGCTCCTGCTCCCGCACGTCAAGATCCAGCTGCAGCGCGTGGGGACATGCAAGACCAAGCTCTCCGTCACTCAAGGCCTCAAGTGGCCACAGCAGGCTGCCGTGCCTTCACCGCCGAGCTACACAGTGTCGCGTGGCCCGGCAAGTTCAAGCCGGACCTGCCTCCTTGCTATGACGGCACGGCTGACCCTGCGGAGTTCCTCCAGCTCTACGAGCTGGGCATCGAAGCTGCCAACGGAGACGAGAAGGTCATGGCAAACTGGTTTCCCATGGCGCTCAAGGACGGGGCCCGCACCTGGCTCCTGAACCTGGCTCCAGGCACGATCTCCTCCTGGGACGAGATGCGCACCCGCTTCATCGCCAACTTCCAAGGTACTCGCGACCGGCCACCCGCCGTAAGCGACATGCGCCGCATAAAGCAACAACCCCGGGAGATCCTGCAGAAGTACATCCAGCGCTTCAACAACGCATGCCTCAAGATTCCCAAGGTGACTGAAGAGGCCATCATCTCAGCTTTCTCCGACGGCGTGCGCGATGTCAAGATGAAGGAGGAGCTGGCGATGCAGGAGGACCTCTGCACTTCTTTGGAGCTGTTCAACTTGGCAAGCAAGTGCGCCAGGGCTGAGGAAGGGCGTCTCTCCCTCCTCGAGCTGCCTGCCGCAGACCCGAAAGAGAAGATGCCCAAGGCCAAGGATGTGAAGCGCAAGGGGGCTGCCGTGCTCGCGGCAGAACCAGACACCAAGCGGGGCAGAGATCAGCCCGAGCCTTCCAAGGGCAGCCGGTACTGCATGTACCACGACCTCCACACCCACAACACCAACGAATGTCAAGAGCTCCTAGCCGTGCGAGAAGGAAGGATCGGCCATCGCCCCGACTGCGGTGACCGGGGCTATGGTCGAGGAGGAGGAAGGAATGCAGGACGCTGGGAAGACCGTGGCCCACGCCAAGGGTGGCGCGATCAACCTCACGAGGATCGCTGGCAAGACCCGCCTCGCGAGGGAGACTGGAGGGGTCGGCCTCGCGAGGATCGCCCGCAAGGCAACGCAGGCCTCCCTCCACTGCCGCCGCAACCAAGGAGAAATGAGGACCGCCACCAGGACGAGGAGGCTGGGGGCTTCCAGGAGCCGCGCACGATCGCCTGCATCCTGGGAGGGGCTCAAGCCCCGGCCTCTCAATGCATCTTCAAGTAGTTCGCCCATGAAGTGAATGCAGTCCTCCCCAAGCTCGAAGCCACGCGCCCACTTAGGTGGTCGGCGTGCGCCATCACGTTCAGCTCAGCAGATCAGCTCAAGTGTGCGGCTACAGCCGGAGTCCTCCCGATACTCTGTTCCCCAATCATCAGCAACGTGGTGGTCACCAGGACCCTCATCGATGGCGGGGCAGGGCTCAACATCCTATCCATGGAAACATTCAACAATCTCCAAGTGCCCTACAGCCAGCTTCAGCCAACGAGGCCCTTCTCCGGAGTCACCGACGGCTCCACGGTCCCGATCGGGCAGGTCCGCCTCCCTGTCACCTTCGGGGCATGCGACAACTACCGCATCGAGCTCATCAACTTTGACATCGCTCACATTCGCCTGCCGTAGAACGCCATCCTCGGGTACCCAGCACTGGCCAAGTTCATGGCCGTAACTCACCACGGCTACAATGTCCTCAAGATGCCAGGAAGTGGCGTAGTCATCACGGTGCCCTGTGAAGAGAAGTATGCGGTGTGTTCCCTGGAACGAGCCTTTCAGGCCGCGTCACTAGAAGACCCAGATCACGGAAGCAGGAGGCTTCCCGAGACCGCCCCCAAGAAGAAGAAGACATCGTCCGACCCGGCTCCTCAGGAGGCAGGCCCCTCTGGGCCCGTGCCTGCCCAGGGGGAACCTCCTTCCATCGCATAGGAAAGCGCGCCCGGCGCCCTCCTCAGGCAGGGCTCGGGGGCTCTCCCCTGGAGGGCCACCGACCTGGCTAGGGTCACGAGGGAGGCGCTTGGGCACCACATGGAGGCGTGTTTCGAAGCACGTTTCCCTCAAGAAGGAGTAAGGCAAGGAGAGCCAGACCCTCAGGAGTTCGTCAGCAAGGCCATTCAGGAGCTAAAGGAGTCAAGAGTCATGAAAGGCGGCCGTCATCTACCAGCACTGGCTCCCCATCCAGGCGAGGATGGTGGGCTGTGCGTCTGCATCGACATACTAGGGCTCAACCGAGTCGCCTCTCTGGAGCGCCTCTGGCCCTCGCGAGTGGGGCGCTGCGGAGGTCCACCCCACAGCTACATTCGCATGCCTTACGGCTTGCCGAACGCGGCTGCCACGTACCAGCGCCTCATGAGGGGCATCATGGAGGCACAAGAGGCCAGGCGTTCCGCAGCCCTGGCGGAGATGGAGATGGTCCGCGGGGAGCCGCCAGCACCTCCGGAGCCTCCCGAGGCCCCCGGGCCTGGGGGCTCGTGAGGATCGGCTTCCGCAGCCCACCGAGTCTGCTACACCAACACCCCTTCGTCCTCAATGTCATCAGGTGACATCTTTCAAGTTTCACTTCCAGCTGGGAGCGCCCCCCAGGGCTGCATTATTCCCAGGCCGCGTGGGTCCGTCCCTGCGGCATGTATCCCTTTTATTTCATGTTGCTAGCTTACCTTATTGGGGGCGCCCCTCGGGCTGCATGATCCCCAAGTCGCTCGGGCCTGACCCAGTGATGTCCGCCTTCCCAGCATCTATTTGAACGAATCCACTCCTTCGCGGCTAATGTGTTTTACCTAGTTGCCTGCTCAGCTGACGCCAACTAACGGAGCTGCTCCCAAACGGCACAACGCTTGCGCATGGGTTCATCCCTGCAACGCCGACAAACCTGAATGGCTGAGCTCTGGACGCGGCAGTCCCGCATAGCGTCACCTCGTCAAGCCTTCAGTGCCTCATTACCCCTCGGAAGCAACCAACGGCTGACTATCAATTGTCGTGGCAACCCCTCGTTTTCTTTTCTATGATGGGTCTACAGGATCTCTTAAGGGAGCTGCCTCAGGCGAGGCCCTTGCGGTGTCTCCTCCACTCTCGTCCGCGTGAACCGCTTGCACGTTAAAGGGGGGTGCATGAGCATCACGACTCAGGGCTCCTACTGGCTCTCCAGCCCTCACCCTCTGGCCTTGTCCATGACATCGCGACCTGGCATACCAGCTGTTGGCTGAGACTCGCTCGAGGGCCGGGACCCGAGGACGTAGAGCAGAAAGGGGAACAAAGGCGAGAGGGGAGAGACACACGAGGACCTCACCGAGCACCCTCGCGCCTGCCGATGCATGGACCCGGCGACACGCCAGAGAGCGGCCCCTGATTCTCGAGATAAGTCATCACCCGGAAGCGCCAGCTACCGTGGCACCATCCCCGCACCTAATGCTATCCCGTGTTAGCGACGCCGCTCTCCTTTCTCATCAAACGACGACTGCTTGGGCGCCAAAGGGGACCTCCTGAGCATCGCGACTCAGGGGCTCTTACCGGACTCCGGGTCGCTCACCTCCTGGCCTTGACCACGGCATCGCGACCTGGCATACCAGCGATGGCTAAAGCCGCCTTGGGACTGAGACCTGTCGGCGCAGAGCACCAAGCCCTCGTGAGGTTCGAAAGGGAGGACTGAGGTAAGACGGAATGAGCAACTCGCACAATTCTATGACAAGGGTTATATTAACAAAACAGGATCACAGGCACCTTACAAGCCCCCACGGGACACGTTTTTGATTCCTTGCAGGGAACAGATCCTAAAGGGACACTAACTACGCACGCCCCAGCAGAAGACGCCATCATCAACAGTGGGCCGTCAAGCACCGGCACCAACCCCATCCAGATCAGAGTCGGCGGCGGCCTGACGAGCCCGCCTTGCTCCAGGAACAGAGCCGGCTCGGGGGCTCGTAGCTGTCGTCGCTCGTCTCCGGAGTCGCAAAGAGCTCGCCAGAGTCGCTGGAACCTCCGACGCCTCCTCCGCCTGAGGAGCCGCCAAGGGAGCGGTCGGCGGGCCCAGTCCTCGCCACAGCAGGTCCCCGACCACCTCTCCCGGGGTAGCACTCCAGCCGGCGCCCGCTCGCGTAGAAGACCTTGTAGAGCATCACCGAAGCACCGTCGTAATCCAAGTGGATCGCGAATACGCCCCTTGTCCTGCAAATCCGGGCGATCTCTCTCCAGCCTCGAGTCATGAAGACCTCGCCCGGGGCAACAACCGTGACCTCTGCCTCGGTCGCGAGGGTGCTGCAGCTGGCGTGCTGCAGCCAGAGCTCCAAGGGCTCCCCCTGCGGGATGATGGAGGCGAAGAAGGGAGGAAGGCGAATCCAAGACTGAAGAGGAATGGCGACGTGGAGCACGAACTATCGGGAGGAGCCCTCAGTGTGGACCCCAGGGGGGACGACCCACACCTTCGTGACCCGTCGGCGCCGACGGCGGCGCCGCCCATGGCGGTCAGCGTCAGCTCCTTCAGGGCCCTCGACGTGGGCGTACAATGGAAGCGGGAACCCCGGCGGAGCCCGCTCGCACCAAGGCCTCGACACCACCTGAAGGGCCCCCTCGTCCGGGCCACGGGGGACGAGCCGTTTCTTTGGCGGGAGTGGGTCTGGTTCCTCTCGGGGAGCCTTTCCCTTCTCTGCCATTGAGAACCAGCGGATCGGAGCCATCGCAGCAAGACGAAGCAAGGATCGGGAAGAAGGAGAAGCAAGAAGGGATGGACTCGAAGGGCGCGCGCCGTTCCATACTTATAGCCGGCGAAGGCCAACCACCGACCTCCACGATCACAGGTAATCATGACCCGCTTTGCATGCAGGGACTTGTCCAATCCGTGCAGTTGCCGAGGCGCCATGGGGAAGTGGAGACGCCCGCGTCCAGTCAACCGCCACACGGCGCCCAAGGCCGCAGGCTGTTAGGGCCCGTGGCGCTTCGCTCTTGCCCTTCCGCCTCCCTGCACGGCCATGTCCGGGCGTGCCTTGGGCCTGGGGGCTACTGTCGGCGTTCTTGGAACGGGGGTCCCCAGACTTGCCTGCCTACGGCCTGCGGCGTGGCTCAAGGGGGGCCCCAGCACGGCCCATCTTCATCAACACAGACCCAAGACCCTCGCGAGGGGCCAAGCCTCGCGGAGCGCACGACACGGAGCTTCCTCCGGCGCGGCCTCATCAGGATGGCTCACGAGGAGGCGGAGAGATCAAAGGCGGGGTACCTCACGAGGTGCCCATGACGCAAGCCATGACGACCAAGGGCGCCAGGCGGGTGCCAGCCCGCGCAGTGTCCTCCTTTCCTCTTTGGTGCAAAGGGGGCAAGCGCAGCCGCGGAGTACCGAGGCATCAGGCAAAGGTTGCCATTTCGGTGCAATGAGACCAAGAACAGGAAGACTGCAAGATGAAGGTCATCGTGGAGCCCAAGACGGCGTCACCACCAGAGCTTTGTGCAGGCGAAGACTACTTTTGTTAGGGTAGCGAGTACTAGCTGTCCCCCTTCAAATTAGCCCGCCATTGTTGGCTCCCTTCCCTCTTGATATTTGGGAAGAGGACCAGGGCCTCTATAAATAGGACCAACCACCCACAGAAGAGAGGGGTTCGGAGGGGTTAAGAGGAGAGGTTCGATAGGAGGTTGAATCGGAGAAAGACAATCAGAGAGAGAGAAGGGTGGCTGAACTCCTCCCAGCAGTTCATCGCCCCAGCCAAGAACAGACCCTCGCGAGGCTGTTCTTCCTTGTATCATTCATCATCATCAGCCCAAGAGGCAATCCACCACACCACACACTGGAGTAGGGTATTACACCACAATGGTGGACTGAACCAGTATAAACCCTGTGTCTCTTGTGTTGTTCTTTCCATAGCTTAGACCTTAGCGAGGCGGAGGGGTGCAGGTAGGTAGGAAGCGAGATCTCCGCGCGCACCCCAGTATTCGAACCTCAAGCGTCTGTCGGAACCCAAAATCCGACAATGATCTCCACGCCATCAAGTTGAAGGAAATATGCCCTAGAGGAAATAATAAAGTTATTATTTATTTCCTTATAATCATGATAAATGTCTATTATTCATGCTAGAATTGTATTAACCGGAAACATAATACATGTGTGAATACATAGACAAACTTAGTGTCACTAGTATGCCTCTACTTGACTAGCTCGTTAATCAAAGATGGTTATGTTTCCTAACCATGAACAAAGTGTTGTTATTTGATTAACGAGGTCACATCATTAGTTGAATGATCTGATTGACGTGACCCATTCCATTAGCTTAGCACCCGATCATTTAGTATGTTGTTATTGCTTTCTTCATGACTTATACATGTTCCTGTAACTATGAGATTATGCAACTCCCGTTTACCGGAGGAACACTTTGGGTACTACCAAACGTCACAACGTAACTGGGTGATTATAAAGGAGTACTACAGGTGTCTCCAAAGGTAGATGTTGGGTTGGCGTATTTCGAGATTAGGATTTGTCACTCCGATTGTCGGAGAGGTATCTCTGGGCCCTCTCGGTAATGCACATCACATAAGCCTTGCAAGAATTGCAACTAATAAGGTAGTTGCAAGATGATGTATGACAGAACGAGTAAAGAGACTTGCCGGTAACGAGATTGAACTAGGTATTGGATACCGATGATCGAATCTCGGGCAAGTAACATATCGATGACAAAGGGAACAATGTATGTTGTTATGCGGTCTGACCGATAAAGATCTTCATAGAATATGTAGGAGCCAATATGGGCATCCAGGTCCCGCTATTGGTTATTGACCAGAAACGTGTCTCGGTCATGTCTACATTGTTCTCGAACCCGTAGGGTCCGCACGCTTAAGGTTACGATGACAGTTATATTATGAGTTTATGCATTTTGATGTGCCGAAGGTTGTCCGGAGTCCCGGATGTGATCACGGACATGACGAGGAGTCTCGAAATGGTCGAGACATAAAGATTGATATATTGGAAGCCTATGTTTGGATATCAGAAGTGTTCCGGGTGAAATCGGGATTTTACCGAAGTACCGGGAGGTTACCGGAACCCCCCGGGGAGCTATATGAGCCTTAGTGGGCCTTAGTGGAAAAGAGAAGGGGCTGCCCTAGATGGTCTGCGCGCCACCCTCCCTCCCCTAGTCCTATTAGGACTAGGAGAGGTGGCCGGCCTCCTCCCTCTCTTTTCCCCCTCCGCGAATCCTATTCCAACTAGGATTGGGGGGGGGGAATCCTACTCCCAGAGGGAGTAGGACTCTCCTGGCGCGCCACACCTTGGCCGGCCAGCCTCCCCCTCTAGTCCTTTATATACTGAGGTAGAGGCACCCTAGAACACACAAGTTGATCCACGTGATCTATTCCTTAGCCGTGTGCGGTGCCCCCAGCCACCATATTCCTCGATAATACTGTAGCGGAGTTTAGGCGAAGCCCTACTGCTGTAGTACATCAAGATCGTCACCACGCCGTCGTGCTGACGGAACTCTTCCCCGACACTTTGCTGGATCGGAGTCCGGGGATCGTCATCGAGCTAAACGTGTGCTCGAACTCGGAGGTGTCGTAGTTTCGGTGCTTGATCGGTTGGATCGTGAAGACGTACGACTACTTCCTCTATGTTGTGTCAACGCTTCCGCAGTCGGTCTGCTTGGGTACGTAGACAAAACTCTCCCCTCTTGTTGCTATGCATCACATGATCTTGCGTGTGCGTAGGAATTTTTTTGAAATTACTACGAAACCCAACAGTGGCATCCGAGCCTAGGTTATTTATGTTGATGTTATATGCACGAGTAGAACACAAGTGAGTTGTGGGCGATATAAGTCATACTGCCTACCAGCAGGTCATACTTTGGTTCGGTGGCATTGTTGGACGAGACGACCCGGACCAACATTACGCGTACACTTATGCTAGACCGGTTCCCCCGACGTGCCTTGCACATAGGTGGCTTGCGGGCGACAGTCTCTCCAACTTTAGTTGAACCAAGTGTGGCTATGCCCGGTCCTTGCGAAGGTTAAAACGGAGTCTATTTGACAAACTATCGTTGTGGTTTTGATGCGTAGGTGAGATTGGTTCTTGCTTAAGCCCGTAGCAGCCACGTAAAAACTTGCAACAACAAAGTAGAGGACGTCTAACTTGTTTTTGCAGGGCATGTTGTGATGTGATATGGTCAAGACATGATGCTGAATTTTATTGTATGAGATGATCATGTTTTGTAACCGAGTTATCGGCAACTGGCAGGAGCCATATGGTTGTCGCTTTATTGTATGCAATGCAATCGCGATGTAATGCTTTACTTTATTACTAAGCGGTAGTGATAGTCGTAGAAGCATAAGATTGGCGAGACGACAACGATGCTACGATGAAGATCAAGGTGTCGCGCCGGTGACGATGGTGATCATGACGGTGCTTCGGAGATGGAGATCACAGGCACAAGATGATGATGGCTATATCATATCACTTATATTGATTGCATGTGATGTTTATCCTTTTATGCATCTTATCTTGCTTTGATTGACGGTAGCATTATAAGATGATCTCT
The DNA here is from genome assembly GCF_018294505.1 of Triticum aestivum. Taxonomy (NCBI): domain Eukaryota; kingdom Viridiplantae; phylum Streptophyta; class Magnoliopsida; order Poales; family Poaceae; genus Triticum; species Triticum aestivum. Next base: position 638,881,678 of record NC_057800.1, on the reverse strand, counting down.
CACTAAATTATCAAGAAGTGTTCTCCCTGAGTATGGACCGTTTCGAAAGTTCTTCGTGCTGAGACACCACTTGATGATCGGGTGTGATAGGCTCTACGTTCAAATACAATGGGTGCAAAATAGTTGCACACGCGGAATACTCAGGTTATACTTGACGAGCCAAGCATATACAAATATGGCCTCGGAACACGGAGACCGAAAGGTTGAGCATGAATCATATAGTAGATATGATCAACATAGTGATGTTCACCAATGAAACTACTCCATCTCACGTGATGATCGGACATGGTTTAGTTGATTTGGATCACGTGATCACTTAGAGGATTAGAGGGATGTCTATCTAAGTGGGAGTTCTTAAGTAATATGATTAGTTGAACTTAAATTTATCATGAACTTAGTCCCTGATAGTAACTTGCTTGTTTGTGTTGATTGTAGATAGATGGCTCGTGCTGTTGTTCCGTTGAATTTTAGTGCGTTCCTTGAGAAAGCAAAGTTGAAAGATGATGGTAGCAATTACACGGACTGGGTCCGTAACTTGAGGATTATCCTCATTGCTGCACAGAAGAATTACGTCCTGGAAGCACCGCTGGGTGCCAGGCCTGCTGCTGGAGCAACACCAGATGTTATGAACGTCTGGCAGAGCAAAGCTGATGACTACTCGATAGTTCAGTGTGCCATGCTTTACGGCTTAGAATCGGGACTTCAATGACGTTTTGAACGTCATGGAGCATATGAGATGTTCCAGGAGTTGAAGTTAATATTTCAAGCAAATGCCCGGATTGAGAGATATGAAGTCTCCAATAAGTTCTATAGCTGCAAGATGGAGGAGAACAGTTCTGTCAGTGAGCATATACTCAAAATGTCTGGGTATAATAATCACTTGACTCAATTGGGAGTTAATCTTCCAGATGATTGCGTCATTGACAGAATTCTTCAATCACTGCCACCAAGCTACAAGAGCTTCGTGATGAACTATAATATGCAAGGGATGAACAAGACTATCCCCGAGCTCTTCGCGATGCTTAAAGCTGCGGAGGTACAAATCAAGAAGGAGCATCAAGTGTTGATGGTCAACAAGACCACTAGTTTCAAGAAAAAGGGCAAAGGAAAGAAGAAGGGGAACTTCAAGAAGAACGGCAAGCCAGTTGCTGCTCAAGAGAAGAAACCCAAGTCTGGACCTAAGCCTGCTTCTACTACAAGCAGACTGGTCACTGGAAGCGGAACTGCCCCAAGTACTTGGCGGATAAGAAGGATGGCAAAGTGAACAAAGGTATATGTGATATACATGTTATTGATGTGTACCTTACTAATGCTCGCAGTAGCACCTGGGTATTTGATATTGGTTCTGTTGCTAATATTTGCAACTCGAAACAGGGGCTACGGATTAAGCGAAGATTGGCTAAGGACGAGGTGACGATGCGCGTGGGAAACGGTTCCAAAGTCGATGTGATCGCAGCCGGCACGCTACCTCTACATCTACCTTCGGGATTAGTATTAGACCTAAATAATTGTTATTTGGTGCCAGCATTGAGCATGAACATTATATCTGGATCTTGTTTAATGCGAGACGGTTATTCATTTAAATCAGAGAATAATGGTTGTTCTATTTATATGAGTAATATCTTTTATGGTCATGCACCCTTGAAGAGTGGTCTATTCTTATTGAATCTCGATAGTAGTAATACACATATTCATAATGTTGAAGCCAAAAGATGCAAAGTTGATAATGATAGTGCAACTTATTTGTGGCACTGCCGTTTAGGTCATATCGGTGTAAAGCGCATGAAGAAACTCCATTCAGATGGACTTTTGGAACCACTTGATTATGAATCACTTGGTACTTGCGAACCGTGCCTCATGGGCAAGATGACTAAAACACCATTCTCCGGTACTATGGAGAGAGCAACAGATTTGTTGGAAATCATACATACAGATGTATGTGGTCCGATGAATATTGAAGCTCGTGGCGGATAGCATTATTTTCTCACCTTCATAGATGATTTAAGCAGATATGGGTATATCTACTTAATGAAACATAAGTCTGAAACATTTGAAAAGTTCAAGGAATTTCAGAGTGAAGTTGAAAATCATCGTAACAAGAAAATAAAGTTTCTACGATCTGATCGTGGAGGAGAATATTTGAGTTACAAGTTTGGTGTACATTTGAAAAATTGTGGAATAGTTTCGCAACTCACGCCACCCGGAACACCACAGCGTAATGGTGTGTCCGAACGTCGTAATCGTACTTTACTAGATATGGTGCCATCTATGATGTCTCTTACTGATTTACCGCTATCGTTTTGGGGATACGCTCTAGAGACGGCCGCATTCACGTTAAATAGGGCACCATCAAAATCCGTTGAGACGACGCCTTATGAATTGTGGTTTGGCAAGAAACCAAAGTTGTCGTTTCTAAAAGTTTGGGGCTGCGATGCTTATGTGAAAAAGCTTCAACCTGATAAGCTTGAACCCAAATCGGAGAAATGTGTCTTCATAGGATATCCAAAGGAAACTATTGGATACACCTTCTATCACAGATCCGAAGGCAAGACTTTTGTTGCTAAATTCGGAAACTTTCTAGAGAAGGAGTTTCTCTCGAAAGAAGTGAGTGGGAGGAAAGTAGAACTTGACGAGGTAACTGTACCTGCTCCCTTACTGGAAAGTAGTACATCACAGAAAACTATTTCAGTGACACCTACACCAGTTAGTGAGGAAGCTAATGATAATGATCATGAAACTTCAGATCAAGATACTACTGAACCTCGTAGATCAACCAGAGTGAGATCCGCGCCAGAGTGGTACGGTAATCCTGCTCTGGAAGTCATGCTACAAGATCATGATGAACCTACGGACTATGAAGAAGCGATGGTGAGCCCAGATTCCGCAAAATGGCTTGAAGCCATGAAATTTGAGATGGGATCCATGTATGAGAACAAAGTATGGACTTTGGTTGACTTGCCCGATGATCAGCAAGCGATTGAGAATAAATGGATCTTCAAGAAGAAGACTGACGCTAACGGTAACATTACTGTCTACAAAGCTCGACTTGTCGCAAAAGGTTTTCGGCAAGTTCAAGGGATTGACTACGATGAGACCTTCTCACCCGTAGCGATGCTTAAGTCTGTCCGAATCATGTTAGCAATTGCCGCATTTTATGATTATGAAATTTGGTAGATGGATGTCAAAACTGCATTCCTGAATGGATTTCTGGAAGAAGAGTTGTATATGATGCAACCAGAAGGTTTTGTCGATCCAAAGGGAGCTAACAAAGTGTGCAAGCTCCAGCGATCCATTTATGGACTGGTGCAAGCCTCTCGGAGTTGGAATAAACATTTTGATAGTGTGATCAAAGCATTTAGTTTTATACAGACTTTTAGAGAAGCCTGTATTTACAAGAAAGTGACTGGGAGCTCTATAGAATTTCTGATATTATATGTGGATGACATATTGCTGATTGGAAATGATATAGAATTTCTGGATAGCACAAAGGGATACTTGAATAAGAGTTTTTCAATGAAAGACCTCGGTGAAGCTGCTTACATATTAGGCATTAAGATCTATAGAGACAGATCAAGACGCTTAATTGGACTTTCACAAACAACATACCTTGACAAAATTTTGAAAAAGTTCAAAATGGATCAAGCGAAGAAAGGGTTCTTGCCTGTGTTACAAGGTGTGAAATTGAGTAAGACTCAATGCCCGACCACTACAAAAGATAGAGAGAATATGAAAGATGTTCCCTATGCATCAGCGATAGGATCTATCATGTATGCAATGCTGTGTACCAGACCTAATGTGTGCCTTGCTATAAGTCTAGCAGGGAGGTACCAAAGTAATCCAGGAGTGGATCACTGGACAACAGTCAAGAACATCCTGAAATACCTGAAAAGGACTAAGGATATGCTTCTCGTATATGGAGGTGACAAAGAGCTCGTCGTAAATGGTTACGTTGATGCAAGCTTTGACACTGATCCGGACGATTCTAAATCGCAAACCGGATACGTGTTTACATTAAACGGTGGAGCTGTCAGTTGGTGCAGTTCTAAACAAAGCATCGTAGCGGGATCTACATGTGAAGCAGAGTACATAGCTGCTTCGGAAGCGGCAAATGAAGGAGTTTGGATGAAGGAGTTCATATCCGATCTAGGTGTCATACCTAGTGCATCGGGTCCAATGAAAATCTTTTGTGACAATACTGGTGCAATTGCCTTGGCAAAGGAATCCAGATTTCACAAGAGAACCAAGCACATCAAGAGACGCTTCAATTCCATCCGGGATCTAGTCCAGGTGGGAGACATAGAGATTTGCAAGATACATACGGATCTGAATGTTGCAGACCCGTTGACTAAGCCTCTTCCACGAGCAAAACATGATCAGCACCAAGGCTCCATGGGTGTTAGAATCATTACTGTGTAATCTAGATTATTGACTCTAGTGCAAGTGGGAGACTGAAGGAAATATGCCCTAGAGGCAATAATAAAGTTATTATTTATTTCCTTATAATCATGATAAATGTCTATTATTCATGCTAGAATTGTATTAACCAGAAACATAATACATGTGTGAATACATAGACAAACTTAGTGTCACTAGTATGCCTCTACTTGACTAGCTCGTTAATCAAAGATGGTTATGTTTCCTAACCATGAACAAAGTGTTGTTATTTGATTAACGAGGTCACATCATTAGTTGAATGATCTGATTGACGTGACCCATTCCATTAGCTTAGCACCCGATCGTTTAGTATGTTGCTATTGCTTTCTTAATGACTTATACATGTTCCTGTAACTATGAGATTATGCAACTCCTGTTTACCGGAGGAACACTTTGGGTACTACCAAACGTCACAACGTAACTGGGTGATTATAAAGGAGTACTACAGGTGTCTCCAAAGGTAGATGTTGGGTTGGCGTATTTCGAGATTAGGATTTGTCACTCCGATTGTCGGAGAGGTATCTCTGGGCCCTCTCGGTAATGCACATCACATAAGCCTTGCAAGCATTGCAACTAATAAGGTAGTTGCAAGATGATGTATTATAGAACGAGTAAAGAGACTTGTCGGTAACGAGATTGAACTAGATATTGGATACCGACGATCAAATCTCGGGCAAGTAACATATCGATGACAAAGGGAACAACGTATGTTGTTATGCGGTCTGACCGATAAAGATCTTCGTAGAATATGTAGGAGCCAATATGGGCATCCAGGTCCCGCTATTGGTTATTGACCGGAAACGTGTCTCGATCATGTCTACATTGTTCTCGAACCCGTAGGGTCCGCACGCTTAAGGTTACGATGACAGTTATATTATGAGTTTATGCATTTTGATGTACCGAAGGTTGTTCGGAGTCTCGGATGTGATCACGGACATGACGAGGAGTCTCGAAATGGTCGACACATAAAGATTGATATATTGGAAGCCTATGTTTGGATATCGGAAGTGTTCCGGGTGAAATCGAGATTTTACCGGAGTACCGGGAGGTTACCGGAACCCCCCGGGGAGCTATATTGGCTAAGGACTAGGAGAGGTGGCCGGCCTCCTCCCTCTCTTACTAAAAAGAACCAGATTGTCGACTGTCCGGACGCTGAAGCCTTGACAGCTTTTAAGCATAGCGTCCGTGACGAATGGCTCGCCAGACACCTCGGCCAAAATAAGCCGAGAACGATGGCCGCATTAACAAGCCTCATGACCCGCTTTTGCGCGGGTGAGGACAACTGGCTAGCCAGATGCAGCACCAGCGACCCCAGTACATCTGAAGTTAGGGATGGAAACGGGAAATCACGATGCAACAGCAATAACAAACGCCGGAATAAAGAAGATAGCACGAACGGCACGGCAGTAAACGCCGGATTCAAAAGCTCTCGGCCAGGTCAGCAAAAGCCGCCCTCTAACGGCACCAGGGATGAACTGTCTAGCCTCAACAAAATTCTAGACCAAGTATGTCAGATCCATAGTACCCCTAGTAAACCTGCTAATCATACCCACAGAGAATGTTGGTCTTCAAGCAGTCCGGCAAGCTCAACGCCGTACACAAGGGGGAGGATACACCAAGTGAAGACAAGGACGAGCCTCCCAAGCAAGACACTGGGGAACAAAAGAAATTTCCACCAGAAGTCAAAACAGTAAACGTGTTACACGTGATCAAGGGAAAAAACAGCGCGGCACTCCCAGGAAAATATACCCAAGTGCCTGTCACCGCGAAGTCCTGCCACTGGTCATCTCAACCGATCACTTTCGACCATCGCGATTACTCAGCAAGTATCCGACACACAGGATGGGTTGCCCTGGTATTAGACCCAGTAATTGGCGGATATCACTTCACACGAGTCTTGATGGACGGTGGCAGCAATCTAAACCTAATATATCAGGATATGATCCGCGGGATGGGGTTAGACCCAACAAAAATTCGCCATAGCAATACTACCTTTAAAGGACTAATGTCAGGCCCGGGGGCTCGTTGTATTCGGATCCCCTGATAACTTCCGTCGCGAGCATTTAACCTTCCACATCGCTCTGTTCCAAAGTGGCTATCAAGCACTGCTCGAACACGAAGCTTTTGCTCGCTTTAATGCAATACCACACTATGCCTCCCTCACACTCAAGATGCCCGGTCCACGTGGCATCATTTCAGTGAACGGAAATATCAAGCGATCTCTGCACGCCGAAGAGAGTGCGGCTGCCTTGGCAGGCGCACACTAAAGGCGCCCGGACCAGCAAAAGCATCCAATAGGTCGTCAAGACCTCAGACTCAACTAATCAAGTCCGGCGCCGCTATTTATACCGAACAAATGGTCACACCCCTATTTGTCAATACAAGGGGCTCAACGCGCGCAGACAAATGATCATCGTGCTACACCCGTCCAGGATACGGCACAACGGAGACACAGGCGCAGACGTGCAGCAGGGACCCGCTCCAAGGATTCTTTTTAGATTAAGACCTTGCGTAAACCTTTTTTACTGTCTCTTGTTGATACATATCCACCGTTGAGAAGGATGCTGATGTCTTGGCATGTGGCCACGCTAGAACAATGCACGTACCTGGACACAAGGGGCTTCTTACAAAGGCCATTATTTAGGCCTGGTTCATACCACAAAGACCGAATACCATAGGGAGTGTTCGGCGTCGCGAGTTTGGCCCTATATGCATTAGCTCCGAATCATTGTCTTTGGTCAAATGTTGGGTTTGCCCGGCTCCTGTGTTTTGGTACCTTACGTTCCGCTTTACCGGCTAAGGTAGCACCAGGAGAACTACTGCGATTGTGCCCTGGTTCATCCGGACGAGCACCTCAGTAGAGAAAGCCGAAAACTGACTGTCACGATATAGCGTGAGACTAGTCAACCACTCGATGACCTTTTGGAATGTTAGAATTCCTCCGCCTTAACGAAGGGCCGTTCTCCGGCTAGGCATGTACGCACCCCGGGATTGGGAGAGTGTGGAGTCACCAGGGGCTATCTAGTAGCCCCACTGTCAAACTCCTATGGCTAAGTGAAAGTGCTAAAGCATTATAGTCCGATTGCCTCGCTCGCTCCGCTATCACCTCCTTAATAGGACCAAGACGTTGGGTTAAGTGTGAACGCGTGTTTTTTGCGAGCACCTCCGCATTATATGCGTGGGGGTTGAAGCCGACGGCTGCAATCTTTCAGGTTATACACATTTATACATAAACGGCAGCCCAGGAGGCATCATATTACTTTCAGGCAAAAGTATAAAAATAGCCTTATAAAAATTTATAAAAACATTTCGCTTACAATGAGATTACATGTCACTCAAACATAATATTTTTTGAGCACTGGGTCTCTATCAAACGAGCACCCTCAAGAACTTCTTCAAAATAGTGCTCAGCAGCCATTCGGCCTATGGCCGAATCCCGTGCTGCAACAGTGGTAGCATCGATCTCCGCCCAGTATGCTTTAACACGTGCAAAGGCCATCCGTGAGCCCTCTATGCACGCCGACCTCTTCATCGCATTAATGCGCAGCACCACGTCAAGGAACTGCTTTACCAAGCTGAAATAGCTGTTCGGTTTTGGCCTTTCCGGCCATAGCTGATCCACAACAGACCTCATGGCGAGTCCGGACAACCTATTCAGTTTGGCCCATTCGGCTAATTAGTCAGTCAATGAAAGCGGACACTCGGGAGAATGGAATTGTGTCCAAAACAGCTGGTCCACTTCATGGTCCGTCTGACCCTGGAAGTACTTGGCCGCATCGGCAGCGCTCGCCGCCAAATCCATATACACATCCTCCGAACTCCACAGCCGATCCAGAGAGGCATACAGTGGATCTCTGAACTTCCTCCGCAACATAAAGGATTTCCCAGCTACAATATCCCCAGCTTCCCGCAGCTCCTTCTTCGCCCTCATAGCAGAGCAGATGTCTTTTCTCATCGTAGCAGCCTTCTCAAAGTCCGATGCCTTCGCTAGGTTTTCCTTTTCAAGAACCCGGCAACGGTCGGCGGCGGCTTTTAATTCTATGGCCATTTTGGCCATCTTACCTTGGCTCTCGCCATGCGCGGCCTTCTCGGCCTTCAACTCTTCAGCCGCCTTCAAAGCAGCCGCATTACTAAACCTCGCTTGTTCCTTGGCTCGGGCAAGTTTTGCCCGCAAGGCTTCAATAGTGGCAGCTCCATCTGCAGTCACAACATATTAAAAGATGCTGGCATCACACTGCTCTTACTATGTGGCGTTTACCAGATAATGACACTTACCCTGTGCCTCGTCAAGCCTTTTGTTAACAAGCTCGATGTCGGCGTCTGCCGCATCCAACTGCCGTTTTAAATGGGCAAACTCGCTAGTCCGGCTAGCCACCGGAGCTTCCATCACCTGCACATAGAGGCAGTATGGTTATTACCTGGGAATATGATCCTCTGTTCGTCGTCGTTTCCGACGACAACCAGAGTCTCAGGGGCTACTATCTACACAGGGCACATCTAGCATGTGCAGGACTATCATACATTATTTTACGTACCTCAAAGCCTGTCAGTAGACTTAAAAAAGCTTCATGCAATCCGCTTTCGGCGGACGAGATTCTCTCCATCACCGTATTCATCAGCACACGGTGTTCATCTGAGATGGCCGCTCGCCCCACCAATCCGCTTTTGTCCGCTCTCTTCGGGAGCTGGACACTAGGAGCTTCGGGGGTCAATGGGATTATCTTCTGGCCTCACCGGACTCGGAGAGGCCCTTCGCGACGACACTTCGGGGTCGCCTGCTTCCGGAGCGGAGGAGTCCGGACGAGGCATTTCGCTCTCCATCATCTCTGGAAGATGATCCCCTGAAGACGAGCTCATTTGAGAGGGGCTAAGGCCCGAACTGCAAAGATATATGCGGTGGTTATTTTCTCAGAAGAAAAAGATGGCATACATGTACTATTAAAGTATTTCGGGTCACTTACGACTCGCTGGAGAATTGATCCCCCCGCGGACTTTGTGCGGCAAAAGCACCCCCCGAGGTAGGACCCTCTGTGGGAGACTTCTTCTCCCGTTTGGAAGCTTCGGCTTCCGAATCCCCGGGCGCAGTCCTTTTCCTCCTCCGGTTGTCTTCCTTCATGGGGACGCTCGCTCCCTCGGTTAGAATGGGCAGCGTTGGGGGCCCGCGTCCGCCCGTATTATCCTCCCCAGTATCTTCCTTCAAGGGCTCCGGGCAAGGTGCGACCTGGAGCATCTTTTCCAATACCGGATTGTCCAAACCCTCAGGGAGGGGGGCCGAACACCGAATCAACTTCGCCTTTGTTAGCCAGTCCTGGTCAAAAAGCGAACTCTCAGAAATAACTTCGTAACAAATGAGAGATAGTATGTTCGGCCGGAAGATTCCTTACCTGTTCGGCGGCGCGGTTACTGCTCAGGCCCATGTCCTCGGTGATTTCCGGACACTCTACCCGAGGTCCGAAGAATGACTTGTACATCTCCTCGTGCGTCAGGCCGAAGAAATTTTGAATAACACGCGGTCCCTCGGGATTGAACTCCCACAAGTGAAGGGGCCGGCGTTTGCAAGGCTGGACTTGACAAACCAGCATAACTTGTATTACCGCAACCAAACTAAAATCTCCATTGAAGAGATCTCGAATGCGGCTTTGCAGTATAGGCACGTCCTTGGCTGGACCCCAGCTCAGACCTCTGCTGATCCATGACATCAGTTGTGCTGGAGGGCCCGAGCGAAAAACAGGGGCGGCCGCCCACTTGGCACTTCTAGGAGCCGTGATGTAGAACCACTCCTGTTGCCACAATTCAGACACCTCTGGAATGGAACCTTTGGGCCATGGATCTCCCGTCATCTTGCATATTAAGGCACCTCCATACGCTGCATGTTGCCCCTCGATCATCTTCGGCTTTACTTCAAAGGTCTTGAGCCACAGGCCAAAGTGAGGGGAAACCCGGAGGAAGGCCTCACACACGAGAATAAATGTCATAATATGAAGAAAGGAGTCCGGAGCTAGATCATGGAAATCTAGCCCTTAATAAAAAAAGCAAACCCCTGACGAAAGGATCCAGAGCAAGGCCTAGACCTCGGAGGAAGTGGGAGACAAACATGACATTCTCATTGGGTTCGGGGGAGGGGACAGCCTGCCCTTGGGCAGGCAGCCGATGCAAAACCTCGGCGGTCAGATATCTGGCCTCCCTCAACTTTTTGATGTCTTCTTCTGTGATGGAGCAAGGCACCCATCGGCCTTGAAGGCTAGATCTGGACATGATTGAAGGCACGGAGCACCTGACCTGAACTTTGGGTGTTTGAGCTTGAGGTGGGGGAAGGATTCGATTGAGCACGGGAGGGAAAAAATAAAAGCCTTGTCCCTTTATAAAGAGGGTGAATATCAAGCGTCCTCTCCGTGGCCGTTTGGACTTGCCTATAGTCTAGGAGTCCGAGAAGCGGTTGGGTTAACCAAGCCCGTATTGATGAGAATCCCGGAATAAGGGGACACGATCTCTGCTTTAACAAGACGTGCCAAGGAAACCGCCTCACATGAGACGCTAAGGTGGGACAATAAAACGATTCGAATAAAGGCTTGGCCGTGGTGCGTCACACTACGAAATACGTCAGCAGATTAGATTTATGTAAATAATATTCTCTCTATGGCAATATGTGGAAACTTATTTTGCAGAGCTGGATACTATCTTTGGGTTCAAAATCTTCTATGAAGTGCTTGGAGGAGGAACCCGCCTTGCAATGCCGAAGACAATCTGCGCGCCGGACTCGTCGTCATTGAAGCCTGGTTCAGGGGCTACTGAGGGAGTCCTGGATTAGGGGGTGTCCGGATGGCCGGACTATACCTTCAGCCGGACTCCTGGACTATGAAGATACAAGATTGAAGACTTCGTCCCGTGTCCGGAAGGGACTTTCCTTGGCGTGGAAGGCAAGCTTGGCGATACGGATATGTAGATCTCCTACCATTGTAACCGACTTTGTGTAACCCTAACCCTCTCCGGTGTCTATATAAACCGGAGGGTTTTAGTCCGTAGGACAACATATAGAACAACAATCATACCATAGGCTAGCTTCTAGGGTTTAGCCTCTCCGATCTCGTGATAGATCTACTCTTGTACTACCCATATCATCAATATTAATCAAGCAGGACGTAGGGTTTTACCTCCATCAAGAGGGCCCGAACCTGGGTAAAACTTCGTGTCCCTTGCCTCCTGTTACCATCCAGCCTAGACGCACAGTTCGGGACCCCCTACCCGAGATCCGCCGGTTTTGACACTGACAGGGGTACAATAGTGATCCATGAGTGGATCACTGGACAACGGTCAAAATTATCCTTAGTGGAATAAGGATATGTTTCTCGGTTATGGAGGTGACAAAGAGTTCGTCGTAAAGGGTTACGTCGATGCAAGCTTTGACACTGACCCGGATGACTCTGAGTCTCAATCTGGATACATATTGAAAGTGGGAGCAATTAGAGTAGCTCTGTGCACAACATTCTATACATAGAAATTTCCAAAATACATACAGATCTGAATGTGGTAGACTCGTTGACTAAACCTCTCTCACAAGCAAAACATGATCACACCTTAGTACTCTTTTAGTGTTAATCACATAGCAATGTGAACTAGATTATTGACTCTAGTAAACCCATTGGTTGTTGGTCACATGGCGATGTGAACTATAGGTGTTATTCAAATGGCGATGTGAACTATTGGTGTTAATCACATGGCGATGTGAACTAGATTATTGACTCTAGTGCAAGTAGGAGACTGAAGGAAATATGCCCTAGAGGCAATAATAAAGTTGTTATGTTATATTCCCTAATTCATGATAAATGTTTATTATTCATGCAAGAATTGTATTGACCGGAAACCTTAATACATGTGTGAATACATAGACAAAACACTGAGTCCCGAGTGAGCCTCTACTTGACTAGCTCATTGATCAAAGATGGTTAAGGCTTCTGCTACCTCTTGAGCACTTGCGTTGGTTTTCCCTTGAAGAGGAAAGGGTGATGCAGCAAAGTAGCGCAAGTATTTCCCTCGGTTTTTGAGAACCAAGGTATCAACCCAGTAGGAGGCCACGCACGAGTACCTCGCACCTACACAAACAAATAAATCCTCGCAACCAACATGATAAGGGGTTGTCAATCCCTACAAGGTCACTTATGAGAGTGAGATCTGATAGATATGATAAGATAAGATTTTTGGTATTTTTATGATAAAGAGAAATAAAAGATGCAAAGTAAAATAAATGGCAAAGGAAATGACAGTATTGGGAGATTAATATGATGGAAGATAGACCCGGGGGCCATAGGTTTCACTAGTGGCTTCTCTCAAGTGCATAAGGATTCACGGTGGGTAAACAAATTACTGTTGAGCAATTGACAGAATTGAGCATAGTTATGAGAATATCTAGGTATGATCATGTATATAGGCATCACATCTGAGACAAGTAGACCGACTCCTGTCTGCATCTACTACTATTACTCCACACATTGACCGCTATCTAGCATGCATCTAGAGTATAAAGTTCATAAGAAAAGAATAATGCTTTAAGCAAGATGACATGATGTAGAGGGATAAACTCATGCAATACGTGCCTTGCTGCCCCTACTGTCACTGGGAAAGGACACCGCAAGATTGAACCCAAAGCTAAGCACTTCTCCCATTGCAAGAAAGATCAATCTAGTAGGCTAAACCAAACCGATAATTCGAAGAGACTTGCGAAGATAACCAATCATACATAAAAGAATTAAGAGGAGATTCAAATATTGTTCATAGATAAACTTGATCATAAACCCACAATTCATCGGTATCAACAAACACACCGCAAAACAAGATTACATCGAATAGATCTCCACAAGAGAGGGGGAGAACTTTGTATTGAGATCTAAAAAGAGAGAAGAAGCCATCTAGCGAATAACTATGGACCCGTAGGTCTGAAGTAAACTACTCACACTTCATCGGAGTGGTTATGGAGTTAATGTAGAAGCCCTCCGTGATCGATGCCCCCTACGGCAGAGCTCCGGAAAGGCCCCAAGATGGGATCTCGTGGATACAGAAAGTTGCGGCGGTGGAATTAGGGGTTTGGCTCCGTATCTGGTAGTTTGGGGTACGTAGGTATATATAGGAGGAAGGAGTACGTCGGTGGAGCAACAGGGGGCCCATGAGGGTGGAGGGCGTGCCTGGGGGGTAGGCGCGCCCCCTACCTCGTGGCCTCCTGGTTGATGTCTTGACGTTGGGTCCAAGTCCTCTGGATCATGTTCGTTCCAAAAATCACGTTCCCGAAGGTTTCATTCCGTTTGGACTCCGTTTGATATTTTTTTCTTCGAAAACCTAAAATAGGCAAAAAAAACAGCAATTCTGGGCTGGGCCTCTGGTTAATAGGTTAGTCCCAAAATTAATATAAAAGTGTATAATAAAGCCCAATAATGTCCAAAAGAGAATATAATATAGCATGGAACAATCAAAAATTATAGATACGTTGGAGACATATCAAGCATCCCCAAGCTTAATTCCTACTCGTCCTCGAGTAGGTAAACAATAAAAACAGAATTTTTGATGTGGAATGCTACTTTGCATATTTTCAATGTAATTCTTCTTAATTGTGGCATGAATATTCAGATCCGAAAGATTCAAGATAAAAGTTCAATATTGACATAGAAATAATAATACTTCAAGCATACAAACTAAGCAATTATGTCTCTTCAAAATAACATGGCCAAAGAAAGTTATCCCTACAAAATCATATAGAGCAGACTAAGGCATAACCTAGTGGTGTGAAGGGGCTGATGCCTTCCCACCTACCCAGGTTCAAGGCATGGTACTTGCAATTTGGGTTTGTTGCACCAATTATACTGTAGGGGGTTCCCTTACTGTCTTTCTGTCAAAAAAACAAAATCATATAGTCTGGCTATGCTCTATATTCACCACACAAAGTATTCAAATCATGCACAACCCCGATGACAAGCCAAGCAATTGTTTCATACCTTTGGTGTTCTCAAACTTTTTCAATCTTCACGCAATACATGAGCGTGAGCCATGGACATAGCACTTTAGGTGGAATAGAATGGTGGTTGTGGAGGAGACAAAAAAGGGGGAATATAGTCTCACATCAACTAGGCGTATCAGCGGGCTATGGAGATGCCCATTAATAGATATCAATGTGAGTGAGTAGGGATTGCCATGCAACGGATGCACTAGAGCTATAAGTATATGAAAGCTCGACAAAAGGAACTAAGTGTGTGTGCATCCAACTCGCTTGCTCATGAAGACCTAGGGCATTTTGAGGAAGCCCATCATTGGAATATACAAGCCAAGTTAATGAAAAATTCCCACTAGTATATGAAAGTGATAACATAGGATATTCTCTATTATGAAGATCATGGTGCTACTTTGAAGCACAAGTGTGGTAAAAGGATAGTAGCATTGTCCCTTCTCTCTTTTTCTCTCATTTTTTGGGCCTTTTCTTTTTTATGGCCTCTTTTTTCGTTCGGAGTCTCATCGCGACTTGTGGGGGAATCATAGTCTCCGTCATCCTTTCCTCACTTGGGACAATGCTCTAAAAATGATGATCATCACACTTTTATTTACTTACAACTCAATACTTAGAAAAAATATGACTCTATGTGAATGCCTCCGGCGGTGTACCGGGATATGCAATGAATAAAGAGTGACATGTATGAAAGAATTATGAACGGTGGCTTTGCCACAAATACAATGTCAACTACATGATCATGCAAAGCAATATGACAATGATGGAGCATGTCATAGTAAGCGGAACGGTGGAAAGTTGCATGGAAATATATCTCAGAATGGCTATGCAAATGCCATGATAGGTAGGTATGGTGGCTGTTTTGAGGAAGGTATATGGTGGGTGTATGATACCGGCGAAAGGTGCGTGGTATTAGAGAGGCTAGCAATGGTGGAAGGAAGAAAAGTGCATATGATCCATGGACTCAACCTTAGTCATAAAGAACTCATATACTTATTGCAAAAATCTACAAGTTATCAAATCAAAGTATTACGCGCATGCTCCTAGGGAGATAGATTGGTAGGAAAAGACCACCGCTCGTCCCCAACCGCCACTCATAATGAAAACAATCAATAAATAAATCATGCTCCGACTTCATCACATAACAGTTCGCCATACGTGCATGCTACAGGAATCACAAACTTTAACAGAAGTATTTCTCAAATTCACAACTACTCAACTAGCATGACTCTAATATCACCATCTCCATATCTCAAAACAATTATCAAGTATCAAACTTCTCATAGTATTCAACACACTCATAAGAAAATTTTTATTAATCTTGAATGCCTAGCATATTAGGATTATTTAAGTAAATTACCATGCTGTTTTGTAGGACTCTCAAAATAATCTAAGTGAAGCATGAGAGAACAATAGTTTCTATAAAACAAATCCACCGACGTGCTCTAAAAGATATAAGTGAAGTACTAGAGCAAAAACTATATAACTCAAAAGATATAAGTGAAGCACATAGAGTATTCTAACAATTTCCAAACCATGCATCTCTCTATCAAAAGGTGTGTACAGCAAGGATTATTGTGGAAAAATAAAAAGTAAAGACTTAAATAATACAAGATGCTCCAAGAAAAACACATATCATGTGGTGAATAAAAATATAGCTCCAAGTAAAGTTACCGATGGAAGTGGACGAAAGAGGGGATGACTTCCGGGGCATCCCCAAGCTTTGGCTTTTAGGTGTCCTTAGATTATATTGTGGTGCCATGGGCATCCCCAAAGCTTAGGCTCTTGCCACTCCTTGTTCCATAATCCATCAAATCTTTTACCCAAAACTTGAAAACTTCACAACACAAAACTTAAAGTAGAAAATCTCGTGAGCTCCGTTAGCGAAAGAAAACAAAACACCACTTCAAGGTACTGTAATGAACTCATTCTTTATTTATATTGGTGTTAAACCTACTGTATTCCAACTTCTCTATGGTTTATAAACTATTTTACTAGCCATATATTCATCAAAATAAGCGAACAACACATGAAAAACAGAATCTGTCAAAAACAGAACAGTCTGTAGTAGTCTGTAGCTAACGCAAGATATGGAACCACAAAAATTCCAAAATAAATTTATGGACGTGAGGAATTTATCTATTAATCATCTGCAAAAATAATTAACTAAATATCACTTTCCAAATAAAAATGGCAGCAATTCTCGTGAGCACTAAAGTTTCTGTTTTTTACAGCAAGATTAAAAAGACATTCCCCAAGTCTTCCCAACGGTTCTACTAGGCACAAGCACTAATTAAACACAAAAAACACAACCAAAACAGAGTCTATATAAATTATTTATTGAATAACAGCAAGGAAAAATATTGGGTTGTCTCCCAACAAGCGCTTTTCTTTAAAGCCTTATAGCTAGGCATAATATTTCAATGATGCTCACATGAAAGACAAGAATTGAAGAAGAAAGAGAGCATCATAAAACACGTGACAAACACATCTAAGTCTAACATACTTCCTATGCATAGGCATCTTATAAGCAAAAAAATTATCATCGCAAGCAAAAACTAGCATATGCAAGGAAGTGGAAAGAAACAATAGCAATCTCAACATAACGATAGGTAATTTAGTAACATGAAAATTTCTACCACCATATTTTCCTCTCTCATAATAATTACATGTAGGATCATAAGCAAATTCAACAAAATAGCTATCACATAAAATATTTTCAACACGATCCACATGTATGCAAAGTTGACACTCTTCCAAAATAGTAGGATTAACATTAACTAAGTCATGACCTCTCCAAACCCACTTTCAATAATATTGCAAACACTATTATCAATCTCATATTCATCATGGGGCTTAAATAAATTTTCAAGATCATAAGAAGAATCACCCCAATCATGATCATTGCAACAAGTAGAGGACATAGCAAAACTAGCATCCCCAAGCTTAGGGTTTTGCATATTATTAGCACAATTTACATAAATAGAATTTATAATAAAATCATTGCAATCATGCTTTTTATTCAAAGATCTATCGTGAATTGCTTCATAAAGTAATTCATCACACTTTTCAAATTCACGAATTTCAAGCAAAACTTCATAAAGATAATCTAGTGCACAAAAATCACTAGCAATTGGTTCATCATAATTGGATCTCTTAAAAAGAGTAGCAAGCGGATCAGGATCCATAGATCTTAGGTTCTCTGTTTAGTAATAAATAAACAACTATTCCAACCAAACGAGCCAAGTAAGACATCAAAGCAAATGGAAAGACAAAGAGAAGAAGGGCGAACAAAACGGCAAGGGTGAAGTGGGGGAGAGGAAAACAAGAGGCAAATGGCAAATAATGTATTGCGGGAGATAAGGGTTTGTGATGGGTACTTGGTATGTTTACTTTTGCGTAGACCTCCCCAGCAACGGCGCCAAAAATCCTTCTTGCTACATCTTGAGCACTTGCGTTGGTTTTCCCTTGAAGAGGAAAGGGTGATGCAGCAAAGTAGCGTAAGTATTTCCCTCAATTTTTTAGAACCAAGGTATCAATCCAGTAGGAGGCCACGCACGAGTCCCTCACACCTACACAAAGAAATAAATCCTCGCAACCAACACGATAAGGGGTTGTCAATCCCTACACGGTCACTTACGAGAGTGAGATCTGATAGATATGATAAGATAATATATTTTTGGTATTTTTATGATAAAGAGAAATAAAAGATGCAAAGTAAAATAAATGTCAAAGGAAACAACTAAGTATTGGGAGATTAATATGATGGAAGATAGACCCGGGGGCCATAGGTTTCACTAGTGGGTTCTCTCAAGAGCATAAGAGACTTGCAAAGATAACCAATCATACATAAAAGAATTAAGAGGAGATTCAAATATTGTTCATAGATAAACTTGATCATAAACCGACAATTCATCGGTCTCAACAAACACACCGCAAAAGAAGATTACATTGAATAGATCTCCACAAGAGAGAGGGAGAACTTTGTATTGAGATCCAAAAAGAGAGAAGAAGCCATCTAGCTAATAACTATGGACCCGTAGGTCTAAATTAAACTACTCACACTTCATCGGAGAGGCTATGGAGTTGATGTAGAAGCCCTCCATGATTGATGCCCCCTCCGGTGGAGCTCCGGAAAAGGCCCCAAGATGGGATCTCGTGGATACAGAAAGTTGCGGTGGTGGAATTAGGGTTTTGGCTCCGTATTTGGTAGTTTGGGGGTACGTAGGTATATATAGGAGGAAGGAGTACGTCAGTGGAGCAACAAGGGGCCCACGAGGGTGGAGGGCGTGCCTGGGGGGGTAGGCGTGCCCCCTACCTCGTGGCCTCCTGGTTGATGTCTTGACGTAGGGTCCAAGTCCTCTGGATCACGTTCGTTCCGAAAATCACATTCCCGAAGGTTTCATTCTGTTTGGACTCCGTTTGATATTCTTTTTCTTCGAAACCCTAAAATAGGCAAAAAACAGCAATTCTGGGCTGGGCCTCCGGTTAATAGGTTAGTCCCAAAAATAATATAAAAGTGTATAATAAAGCCCAATAATGTCCAAAACAGAATATAATATAGCATGGAACAATAAAAAATTATAGATACGTTGGAGACGTATCAGTTTCCTAACCATGGACATGAGTTGTCATTTGATAACGGGATCACATCATTAGGAGAATGATGTGATGGACAAGACTCATCCGTTATCTTAGAATGTTGATCATTCAGTTTTATTGCTATTGCTTTCATGTATGTCAAATACATATTCCTTTGACTATGAGATCATGCAACTCCCGGATACCGGAGAAATGCCTTCTGTGCTATCAAACATCACAACGTAACTGTGTGATTATAAAGATGCTCTACATGTATCTCTGAAGGTGTCCTGTTGGGTTGGCGTGAATCGAGATTAGGATTTGTCACACCGAGTATCGGAGAGGTATCTCTGGGCCCTCTCGGTAATGCACATCATAAGAAGCCTTGCAAGCAAAGTGACTAATGAGTTAGTTGAGGGATGATGTATTACAGAACGAGTAAAGAGAGTTGTCGGTAATGAGATTTAACTTGTATGAAGATACCAACGATTGAATCTCGAGCAAGTAACATACCGATGACAAAGGGAATAATGTACGTGGTCATAATGGTTTGACCGATAAAGATCTTCGAAGAATATGTAGGAGCCAATATGAGCATCTAGGTTCCGCTATTGGTTATTGACCGGACAAGTGTCTCGGTCATGTCTACATAGTTCTCGAACCCGTAGGGTCCGCATGTTTAACGTTCGATAACGATTTTGTATTATATGAGTTATGTGATTTGGTGACCGAATGTTGTTCGGAGTCCCGGATGAGATCATGGACACGACAAGGAGTCTCAAAATGGTTGAGAGGTAAAGATTCATATATAGGACGATGATATTCGGATACCGAAAGTATTCTGTGGGTACCTGGTACATATCGGGTCACCGGAAGGGGTTCCGGGCATCCCCCCCGGTAACTACATCGGCCTAATGGGCCAAGAAGGGGACAGACCAACCCCTAAGGGGCTGGTGCGCCCCATGTAGGCCGAATTAGGAGGGTAAGGAAAGGAGAAGAGGGAAAGGAAGGGGAGGAATTCGGCCTCCCCCTTCCTACCCTCCTCCCTACTCCTTCCTTCCCCCTCCGGAAGATATGGTAAGGGGGGAGGCCGAATTGGGAGGCACCCAATTAGTATTCCTCCTACTTGGGGCGCCCCCTTGGCTGCCTCTCCTCCCCTCCAACCTATATATATGTGGGGGGGGGCACCGCTAGAACACAGATCAACAGTGGTTAGCCGTGTGCGGCGCCCACCTCCATAGTTTACGCCTCCGGTCATATTCACGTAGTGCTTAGGCGAAGCCCTGCGCGGATCACTTCACCATCATCGTCACCATGCCCTCGTGCTGACGGAACTCTCCCTCGACACTTTGCTGGATCAAGAGTTAACGTGTGCATAACTCGGAGGTGCCGTACGTTCGGTGCTTGATCGGTCGGGACGAGAAGAAGTTCGACTACATCAACCACATTGTCAAACGCTTCCGATTTCGGTCTACGAGGGTACGTGGACACACTCTCCCCCTCTCGTTTTTATGCATCTCCTAGATAGATCTTGTTTGAGCGTAGGAATTTTTTTGAAATTGCATCCTACATTTCCCAACACAAACAAGCGCCAAACCTGAGAGCATTATGTTATCCTCAAGCATTGTGTATAGTTAATGTTGAATGCATCATGACTGGATCTCTTCTACCATGAATTATGATGTTTGGTCACTGCTTGAGCTTTGGAGGTGCTCTGGATTTATGTTTTGCGGTCCTAGAAAGGGCAGCGAGATACCACTTTTGTCATATTATATCGTGATTACTTTGACAAAGTGTTGGCATTTGAGATATCTTATTATTTCTCGGTAGTCGATTATGCCACTGATATGAGCTAATATAATTTCTAAGAGTTATTGTTGGCATGGTCAGTCATGATCTTTGCTGAAAACATGGGTGCTATTTAAACACCTGAACAAAAGAGTTCATAAAAGTTTTGCTTTATCACTTTCAGTTTGTCAACTGAATTGCTTGAGGGAAAACAATGGGTCAAGCTTGGGGGAGTTGATACGTCTTCATCGTATCTACTTTTCCTAATGCTTTTTCCTCTTATTTTGGACTCCAATTTGCATGATTTGAATGAAACTAACCTGGACTGACGTTGTTTTCAGCAGAACTACCATGGTGTTTTTTTTGTGCAGAAATAAAAGTTCTCGGAATTGGCCGAAACTTTCTGAAGAATTATTTTAGAATAAGTAAAAAATACTGGAACCAAGACCCACTTTGTTTGAATGCTCAAGAAAGCTGAAAGCGTAAAATCAAAGAGACCACTACTACTGGGATTGGAGGTGATCACCGGGAAGATACCAGTTGCTCTTCGATGATATTAATTGCAAAGGCACGCACATAGACGGCTTTTGCCAAAACCCCGACGGTTTGCCTGCATGTGTTAGCCGTAAGAAGCACGAGTAGCAGGATGATGCCATCGGTGACTCCTACTACTCCCTTCGTTCCTAATTACTTGTCGCGGGTATGGATGTATTTTATTTCTACATACATCCACTTCCGCGACGAGTAACTGGAATGGTGGGAGTATTATATATGCATAAACAACTGGGAGTTAAAAAATGCATGAAAAATAGAATGTCAAGGAAAAAACCAAGTTGCAAATTCTTGAGTCAGGCTGTGTGTGCACTAACACTGTATGGAGTGAGTTAAAAGCAAGTTGATCAATGAAAATATGTCATCTGCAAGGAAACATGATAAGATGGACAGAAGAGTAAGAAATTACACATTTTATTTTATACTAATATGTGAGCATGCACCATTCCTGTAATTTTATCAAACAGAAAATTAGAATAACTAACCTAACTGCAACACAAACTCTCAGTTTAAAATTTCGGTACATGTATGTTTTGTTCCAGTTTTGCATGTTGCTCTGCAACTTCATACTAATGCTGGTGCATGTCGTAGGAGCGGCTCCACTTCTGAAATTTGAGATGGGCTTTAGGCCCATATAGCAATTTCTGAAAAATATCTAAGGGCCCATGTGGGTTTATTGGCACTAAGTGTAGTGGGAAGTTTAGTCCCACCCCACTAGTGGAGAAGAAGTTGGACCTTTTATAAGGGATTGTCTTCCACAAGCTATTGGAGCTTAAGAATAGAAGAGGCCCTCGCGCGCTCCTCCTCCTCCGCCCGCCACGCCTCGTCACGATGTGACGCGCCGCGGGATTGAACCGAGCCGACCTCACAGCTACGGGCTTATTTTTGCCAGTCACTAACAGAGTGTTCCTGACAGCCGGGCCATGATCTGAGACGTCGGATCGTGGGCGGTCACGGACTTGGACATGGGTCGATCCCACATCTCTCCACGCGGTTGTGCCTATATAAGTGTGCGGTGTCTCCCAACCCTAGCCGCCGCGAACAGATCACAACTGCTCACGCGCACGCCGGCCGTCATTCCTTTGCTGTCGCTGCCGCCGGTGACTCAATCCCGTCCCCCGCGTACACGATCGATGGGAGAGCAGCTCTCTGAAACCCCGCCCTTCTGGTTCCTGTATGGGAGAGGGGCGAATAGGTTTTTGGGCAGCGACTACGCGACTGCTCGCTTCCGATCCGCTACTTCCTCTACGTCTGCATCGTCTTCATCATCACCATGTCCACCGACGCCGAACGAGCCGCAGTCGAGAAAGTTGAAGGCGACAAGAAGGCCGCCGAGGACACTTCAGTTGCTGCCACCGCCGCGGCTTCTTTTGCATGGCCTACTGGAGGGTATATCGCGTTTATCCCTCTCCTGATTATTTCCATATTAGTAGTACTAGCACTATGTATAGATCTGTCTACTGTTTGCATAGTACGTGCATGTTTAGGTCAGTATCAGTGTGTCGTTAATTCTGTCAATGCCATGCTAGTCATTTATGTATGGACTAAATTAGTCGAAAAATTGCCTATTTGCTCAACAATCCAAAAACATATTATGTGTAGGAATTTTTCGGCGAGTGGCTTTGCCGCGGCACTGAAACCGGATAAGTTTACCGGTACATATTGTAAGCGTTGGCAGACAAAGACCACCTTATGGCTCACTGCTATGAACGTGTTGTTGGTTTAAGTTGGTTTTTGAGTCTAATAAATTAGTTGTTACGAAATATGGACTCTTTGTTGAAAAAGGTTATGAGAGCTGAGGGATGTTCCGCCTTTCCCTCGTAGATTTTTGTAATAAAGTCATGAATCATATTCATTCGAATGTTAATGAATCTGAAGTTTCGCATTCACGTCTTTGTCACATTAGTTTAGGTGTTATGACGTGGCTAGCTAAGTTGGATTTAATCCCAAGTTTCACTTTAGCCAAAGGTTCTAAGTGCCTTTCATGTGTGCAAGCTAAGCAACCTCGCAAGCCTCACAAGGCCACGGAGGAGAGACACTTGGCACCATTAGAAATCATACATTCTTATCTGTGTGAGATCAATGGTGTATTGACTAAAGGTGGAAAGGAATACTTCATGACATTGATAGATGATTCCACTAGATATTGCTATGTGTATCTGTTAAATACTAAAGATGAGGCTCTACACTACTTTACAATCTATAAGGCAGAAGTTGAGAATCAACTTGAAAAGAAAATTAAACGAGTCCAGCCAGATCGTGGTGGAGATTACTTCTCGAGTGAGTTTGATTCCTTTTGTGCGGAACACGGCATTATTCATGAAAGGATGCCTTGTCGTGGAATTGTCACGGCAGATATCCTAGTGTGAGGACTTAGTCGTGGAGCCATGGCATTGAGGTTAGCTTAAAGGGGTTAACCAGGACAAAGGACACGAGGAGTTTATACTGGTTCGGCCCCTTACGATGAAGGTAAAAGCCTAGTCCAATGGTGGTTGGTATTGCTAGGGTTTCGATGAGCATGGGGCGAATACGCTTGACCCGGCTCTCGATCTGTTGTCTCTTGTCCCCAAACCGCCGCCGGGTCGTCCCTTTATATACATAGGTTGATGCCCAGTCGATTTACAGAATCCCGGCCGGCTCATAATCGTGCCCGGATCGGTATCTATTCTTTCCTAACGTACAATACAAGTCATACACTTTATAGTGGTTTACATCTATGGGCCCTAACCCGTCTCTGGGCCCTGGGCCTCTCTATTAAGTTTCCTTTGTAAAGCGCCATCCTTCATGTCTTCATGGTCTTCAATACAGGTGTTTCACTATGGGCATAACATGGCCCCTTCTGGGCGGTTTATACTCAATAGTTGTATCCCCAACATTAGGCCCCAGGTTGATTTGAACTTGTTCATATCAATCTTCAATACTTAGATAAATCCCGTCTTCATTACCTTCATAAAACTTATAACTCGCCATGAAGTTATCTTTTGGAATCATGATAATCCGCCGTGACGTCACCTGCCACTACCTTTATACAGAGCCCAAATCTTTTAATATGCCTCCTTTTCTTTAATGACCCTCCAAAAATCGAGGCATCTATAAATCGACAGATCCGTTTTTTTTACCTCCTCGATTCCCGCGCTTACCACTTATCCATTTGCCTAATAAATAGGACTGAGGGTCCCTTTCACTTTTCCCCCCGTGCCTGTTCGCTTCATCGTCTTCCTCGTGACGTCCTAGCGCTCGAGCTCCGCCACCGTCGTTGAACTTCACCTCTGCTTCAACTTTGGTTGCTGCATCAACCTGTTCGGACCAGACCCTGCTCACGCACCTCCGCCATTTAACAGTTTCGGTGAGTTCTTCTTCCTCCCATCTATAGATCCGTTTAGGGTTCACACGGGCTCATGGAAGTTCCGTGGTGTTCTTCCCCTGTTCTTCACCATAGCATACATGGCAGATTCAAAACTTTATATATCCCTGTGCGGTAGCAACAATAGTATTTCTTTTGCCATGAGATCATTTCTTTTGTGTAGAAAAGTCCGATCTGGAACTTGATGAACTGCTCAAGCACCAACCTTTAGGTCTAAATTTTTTCCTTTTCCTGACATGCGGTAGATCTGAAATTATAATGTGAAACTGTGAAACTTGTTCTTCATCACTTAGTCATTTTTTTGACTTCAGATCTATACTCTCATTTTCCGTGTAGGCGGTTTATCTTTTAGAAAGTAACCTGTCATATGCCATTAGTCCCCACTAAACCCCCACTTGCTCATTTCTGCAAATTGATAACCTCAAACCCCGGTTTATCGTACTTGCATGCTTGAACAATTTCTACCCTTTAACCTTTGACGGATTAACCATAACTCTTAAACTGGCACAAATCTTCATTCAGGTTGCTGAAAAAATGGCCAAGTCGTTTTATCCTTGCAACTGGGTTCCGTCCTGAATTACAAAAGAAGAACTGAACGGATGTGTTGCAACTGGCGTGTTATCAAAAAAGAATGATATCCATTGGAGGGCCCCTGGTCTAGAAAATCCTCCTAAGCCCAAGGATGGTGAAGTGGTTGTGTTTGTTGATCATCTGAGCCGCGGTTTTAACCTCCCGGATCAAAAAAAATTCCATGACGTGCTTCATTATTTTCAACTCCACCCTTAAGATATCGGACCTAACTCTGTGTCCAATATTTGCAACTTTCAAGTTTTTTGTGAGGCTTACTTGCAAGAAGAACCCACAGTCGAGCTATTTAATAATTTCTTCTACTTAAACCGCTGTACTGAGTTTACTGATGGTCCCAATACTGAACTTGGCGGGGTGTCAATTCAGAAAAGAAAAGATGTCAGCTTCCCTCACGCCAAGCATCACAGCCACCCCAAGGATTGGAATCAGACTTGGTTCTATTGCAAAGACACCTCTTCTGCTGATGGAAATCATCTACCGGGTTACCGTGCTCATGGCTCACCAGTACACACCCACTCCCTCAAAGACTCAGCGCAAAAGAACGGGCCAAATATGCCCCACAGCTTTCAAAGCTTAGAGCCTTTGTGGCAAACGGTTTGACAAGCATTGATTTTGTTCGTTGCTGGGTTTCTTGGAGCATTTTACCCTTAAGTCGTCGCCCCGGTTTAATGTGCGAGTACACATGGGACATAAAAGACCCTCAATGGCACATTGATATTTAGCTAACAGATGCTGAAATTACTGAATCTGTCAAGAAGATGCTGGATGAACCAGTGGCCGACTGTAGTAAAACGGGGCTTAGTCCTTTCTGCCTTATGAATAAACCGCCAGCTGTAAGAATTACTTGACTCCTGTCTTAATCCATGTTTTTAATACTCCTTTATGACCTTTTTCTATTTTTAACAGGGTGCTGATCCATTCTGGAAGAAGAAAACTCAAGATAAACCGGCTAAAACACCCCACGCCAAGACCAAGGTTACGAAGAAATCTGCCAAGAAAACGGCCGACTCTTCCGATTTAATCATTAACAATGATGATCCGGAGTCAGAGGTAGAACTTGATTCTCTTGCCTCTTTATTCATGCACCTCATTGACAATGACTATTATCAGGATGACGCGGAAGCCAGCCACGCGAGTGATGTTGAGGTAATTACTCTCTCATCCGGTTCAGACTCTCTGCCCACGCAGATAACCCGACAAGCAATCCGGAAAGTAAAATTTACTCACCCCCTAGCTCACTTGGATCCAAACTTTCTTTTGAAGAAACAACAACATGAAGCTCGCCACACAACCTGGCATAGTGGTCATGTGGTCACTTCGTCCGGTTTACCGAACACACCGGTTTGTAAACGCCGCCCAGAGGTCTCTCATATTTCTGACACATCTTATCCTAGGGCGGGTTATTTCCGACAACCTCTAAACCATCTGATTCAAACTATTAGGGAACTTCTCATTCATCTTCTGGCGAGTCCATGGGGACACAACTTCCACCTCTCAAAACTGTTCCTGGGTGAGTATATTAAGCTAACCCTTTACACCTTATGTTTGCTTACTAAACTTTACACTTGTCCCTTCCAGAGCCAAGGCTAGACCTAGCAAAAAGGCCAAGTTGAATAAACCGGCTGATGACAACACGGCAGCTAAGCCAGAAAAGACCCAAGAGCCGTCTAAACCAGATGTTGATGCCATCCTTGATGATCCACCACCACAAGATCATGAAACCTTTGTTGAACAAATGGAAATTGATCTGATAGCTCATGATGATAAACTGCCATGCCCAACCAAAGCTGTTGATGACAAAAGAGCGATGTTGTCGTTACTAGTGTCAGCTATACGGCCCCGGGCAACCCCACTGCTCTGTCAAAACATAGTGCTAAGGAAGAATTTTCTGCTATGGACAAGGGCAAGTGGAAGGTGGACTTGGAATGCTATGCCCATCTCAACGCCCAAGATATTCATTCTAGGTTTTTAAACCGACTATACACCAGCCGTGATTATGAAGCCGGTTTACTAAACATGATGAAGGAGCGATATGAGGTAAACGCTACTGAACTCTACACAACTATTCTCCCCTTACACCAGCTTAGGCTATCAACTCCAGTAGCCCCCAAGGGCCGTTTAATAATTGCAATATAAACCGGGACTTCATAAAATACCTCAACTTTGCCTGTGTAGCCCCCAAGGGTCAGTTTATCTTTCAAGATGAACCGGGACTTTAGAAATAATATTTATTCAATTTCACCTATGTAGCCCTCAAAGGTCGGTGTGTCTTTTTAAGATGAATCAGGTCTTTACACTATACGACTCAAAATTCTCATTAAACACTTTTGTAAACCGATGAACCACAAGCTGATTGATGGAAAAACTCCATAGTTGTTATCTTGAGCAAATATGCATTAGTCCCCAAGTGCCAAGTATATGAATTGTCATGTGCTTGGGACTTTGTAATAATTTTGGAGAAGAAGTAATAGACATTATCCCCCAAGTGCCAAGTGTATAAATTGTCATGCGCTTGGGACTTCAAATATATACTGCGAACTCACAAATTGCATATCTCTTGCAGGCTGAGCTTAGCAAAAAAGAAACCCAAGTCTCCGACCTTCAAGAAAATATCAAAACTCAACAAGCCGAGACTTCCAAATCCAAGAAGAGCTGACCAACGCTTTAGCAGCCATGGAAAAACTGAAGGAGAGCTTTAAGAGTGAACGTGCAAGCTGGGATACAGAGAAAACCACTCTGTTGAAGAGGGCTGAGGATGCTGAAGCGTCCCTTAATCCGGTAGCAGAGGAGTTAACTGGCTTGAAACGGAAAATAAATGCCATGACTACTGCTGTCTTTGGTAAATAATCATCTTCGCAAACCGTAAACATGTATTCTCTAATAGACTGCCGGTTTACCAATGTTTTTGTCAATGCAGGGAGTCGCGTTGCTCATCTTGGCTCGGACATGCGTCAAAGCCTGAAAGCTGCCTATACATTTATAGAACAGCTATATACCTGTGTACAACGGGTCATCTGCACAGCCTCCCATAATAAACCGCCCCAACCTTGATCAAGGATACGTTGGTAAGGCTAGCTGTGATGCCTGCTCGGATTGAGGAACTGAAGAAATCAGCTGCCAGGGCGGGTGCTCTTACCGCATTAACTCTGGCCAAAGTCTGGATATCTGATCTTGACCCGGCCGATATTGGAAACGGCTATCCGAGCATAAAAGAGGACGGGTCAAATTTTGATAATGATGACCTCAGAGCTTTGATAAGGGAAATGCGTCCATTGGCTAGTAAATTGGCTGAAGAAACTGAACTGTCACATTATCAGTCGAATTATGATGCCAACAACAAGAAAGTTAATCTGCCAAGTTGCAATGCTCCGAATCTTATTCCGCCAATCTGTAATCATACTTATGCTCCTGACGTTGATACCTCCTCACTTATAAGTGATGAAGCTGTATTCAAAGCCTTAACTGGGATCGATTGGTCAACCACTGACTTCCAGCAACTGGGTACAGAAGAAGAGGGTGAACCGGCGCAAGATGATCCGCAACCTTCAAGCCAGCCCGAGCCTGATTCATAAACCGGTAGCCGGTTTAGCTTCTTCCTTTTGTAGGACTTGTTCGAAAACAATTATTCTTATGGGCATCAAAAACCGCCTTGTAATAGGCTAGTGAAAACTCTTTATCTGCTATGCCATCGTGCATATATTTGTTGCAGGATACGGGTAATTCTCCATGTTAAGATGTGCTTATGTTTGCTCATGGTATTTGGCAATATGAAATCTGCTCCTGCATATAATCAGAAAGAAAAAGGGTGTCTTGGAGGTTTACCACTAGACAAGTTATCATGTCCAATAACATAGTTTATAATCAAGGCTGGACTTAAGAATAACCGTACAATTGAGCATATAGCATACTTGTGATATTTTGATCATACTGTTGGTTTATCAAGCCAGTATAAGGGTGATAACCTAAAATTTGAACACTGGTAGTTATATTGCCGGTTTATGAAATAAACCGGGTCGGTTTAACAAACTCCGGTTCATTATAATCATAAAGTATGATAAGCCTAAAAAATCAAGAGGACTTAAGTAGTCATGACTGTGGCCTTGCGCCGATCAAGAGGGTATAAGCTATGGTTCGGATATGACCAAAAGCCCCCAAGTAACCATCATGTTGGCATTACGCCGATCAAGAGGGTATAAGATTTTGTTTGAATACGACCAAAGCCCCCAAGTGATCATCCTGGTGGCCATTATGCTAATAAAAAGGCTATAAGATGTGGTTCGAATACGACCAAGCCCCCAAGTGATTTCCCTGGTGGCCTTACGCCAATCAAGAGGGTTTAAGCTATGGTTCGAATACGACCAAGCCCCCAAGTGATTTCCCTGGTGGCCTTACGCCAATCAAGAGGGTTTAAGCTATGGTTAGAATACGACCAAGCCTCCAAATGATATTGTGGGTTGTGCCCAAGGGGACCTATGTTTGAGTTGTGCTTTTTTAATAGATTCTCTTTGGTCCCTTTAACCTGGGTAGCAAGCCCCCAAGTTTTTTTCCTCGACTGGCTTATAAGCCGGTTCAAGGGGTAATCATAACTTCATGCTTAAACCGGAAGCCCCATGTAACCAAAAAACTCATTTAAGGGAAAAATGACAGAGGCCCTGTTTTAACAGGGATGTCGGTTTATTATATCAATCATAATATATACATTGTCTTAAATATCTACATAAAGAGAACCTATGGCTCAGGTATAAGGCCTAAGATGAGCAATATTCCACGGCTGGTGGGGTCTCCTCCTCCGATTTACGTGAGTATTTGTGCTCTCGAACATCTATAAGGTAGTATGACCCGTTGTTCAGATTCTTGATGACCACAAAGGGTCCTTCCCAAGGTGGTGATAACTTGTGCATATCAGTCTGGTCCTGGATGAGCCACAGCACCAGATCGCCCACTTGAAAAGTTCTGGTTTTAACCCAGCGGATGTGGTAACGGCGCAGATCTTGCTGGTAAACCGCCGAACGAGCCGCTGCGATGTCACGCTCTTCATCTAACAGGTCAAGTGCTTCCTGACGTGCTTTTTCATTGTCGGCTTCAACATAAGCCACCATGCGGGGTGAGTCATGACGGATGTCACTAGGGAGAACCGCCTCTTCTCCATAAACCATGAAGAAAGGCGTGTGCTACCTCTTGAGCACTGTGTTGGTTTTCCCTTGAAGAGGAAAGAGTGATGCAGTAAAGTAGCGTAAGTATTTCCCTCAGTTTTTGAGAACCAAGGTATCAATCCAGTAGGAGATCACGCTTGAGTCCCACGCACCTACACAAACAAATAAGAACCTCAGAACCAACGGGATAAAGGGGTTGTCAATCCCTTCACGGTCACTTACAAGAGTGAGATCTGATAGATATGACAAGATAATATTTTTGGTATTTTTATAATAAAGAGAAGTAAAGATGCAAAGTAAAATAAACGGCAATAGAAATAGCTAAGTGTTGGAAGATTAATATGATGGAACATAGACCCGGGGGGCATAGGTTTCACTAGTGGCTTCTCTCAAGAGCATAATTATTATGGTGGGTAAACGAATTACTGTCGAGCAATTGATATAATTGAGCATAGTTATGAGAATATCGAGGTATGATCATGTATATAGGCATCACATCCGTGACAAGTAGACCGAAACGATTCTGCATCTACTACTATTACTCCACACATCCACCGCTATCCAGCATGCATCTAGAGTATTAAGTTCATAAGAACAGAGTAATGCTTTAAGTAAGATGACATGATGTAGAGGGATAAACTCATGCAATATGATATAAACCCCATCTTTTTATCCTCGATGGCAACAATACAATACGTGTCGTTTCCCTTTCTGTCACTGGGATCGAGCACCGCAAGATTGAACCCAAAGTTAAGCACTTCTCCCATTGCAAGAAAGATCAATCTAGTAGGCCAAACCAAACTGATAATTCGAAGAGACTTGCAAAGATAGCCAATCATACATAAAAGAATTAAGAGGAGAACTTTGTATTGAGATCCAAAAAGAGGGAAGAAGCCATCTAGCTAATAACTATGGCCCCGAAGGTCTGAGGTAAACTACTCACACGTCACCGGAGAGGCCATGGAGTTGATGTAGAGGCCCCCCGTGATCAATGCCCCCTCCGGCGGAGCTCCAGAAAAGGCCCCAAGATGGGATCTCTCGGGTATAGAAGGTTGTGGCGGTGGGATTAGGTTTTCGTGGTGCTCCTGGATGTTTGGGGGGTACGTGGATATATATAGGAGGAAGATGTAGGTCGGGGGAGCAATGAGGGGCCCACGAGGGTGGAGGGCGTGCCCAGGGGGTAGGCGCGCCCCCTACCTCGTGGCCTCCTTGATTGTTTCTTGACGTGCACTCCAAGTCTCCTGGATTACGTTTGTTGAGAAAATAACGTTCCCGAAGTTTTCATTCCGTTTGGACTCCGTTTGATATTCCTTTTCTGCGAAACACTGAAATAGGTAAAAAAACAGCAATTTGGGTTGGGCCTCCGGTTAATAGGTTAGTCCCAAAAATAATATAGAAGTGTAAAATAAAGCCCATTAACAACCAAAGCAGATAATATAATAGCATGGAACTATCAAAAAATATAGATACGTTGGAGACGTATCAAGCATCCCCAAGCTTAATTCCTGCTCGTCCTCGAGTAGGTAAATGATAAAAACAGAATTTTTGATGTGGAATGCTTCCTAACATATTTCTCAATGTAATTTTTCTTTATTGTGGCATGAATGTTCAGATCCGAAAGATTCAAGATAAAAGTTTAATATTGACAGAAAAATAATAATACTTCAAGCAAACTAACTAAGCAATCATGTCTTCTCAAAATAACATGGCCAAAGAAAGTTCATCCCTACAAAATCATATAGTTTGGTCATGCTCCATTTTCGTCACACAAGAATGCTCTCATCATGCACAACCCCGATGAAAAGCCAAGCAATTGTTTCACACTTTAATAATCTCGAACTTTTTTCAACTTTCACGCAATACATGAGCATGATCCATGGATATAGCACTATGGGTGGAATAGAATATAATGAAGGGGGTTATGTGGAGAAGACAAAAAAGGAGAAAGTCTCACATCAACGCGGCTAATCAATGGGCTAGGGAGATGCCCATCAATTGATGTCAATGCAAGGAGCAGGGATTGCCATGCAGCAGATGCACTAGAGCTATAAATGTATGAAAGCTCAACAAAAGAAACTAAGTGAGTGTGCATCCAACTTGCTTGCTCACGAAGACCCATTGTTGGAATATACAAGCCAAGTTCTATAATGAAAAGTTCCCACTAGTATATGAAAATGACAGAACAAGAGACTCTCTATCATAAAGATCATGGTGCTACTTTGAAGCACAAGTGTGGAAAAAGGATAGTACCATTGCCCCTTTTATTCTCTTTTTTGGGCCTTTTTTCTCTTTTGGCCTTTCTTTTTTTATTTGGGACAATTCTCTATCAATGATGATCATCACACTTCTATTTATTTACATCTCAATGATTACAACTCGATACTAGAACAAGATATAACTCTATATGAATGCCTCCAGCGGTGTACCGGGTGTGCAATGACTCATGAGTGACATGTATGAAAAATTATGAACGGTGGCTTTGCCACAAATACGATGTCAACTACATGATCATGCAAGGCAATATGACAATGATGATGCGTGTCATAATAAACGGAACGGTGGAAAGTTGCATGGCAATATATCTCGAAATGGCTATGGAAATGCCATAATAGGTAGGTATGGTGGCTGTTTTGAGGAACATATAAGGAGGTTTATGTGTGATAGAGCGTATCGTATCATGGGATTTGGATGCACCAGCGAAGTTTGCACCAACTCTCAAGGTGAGAAAGGGCAATGCACGGTACCGAAGAGGCTAGCAATGATGGAAGGCTGAGAGTGCGTATAATCCATGGACTCAACATTAGTCATAAAGAACTCACATAATTATTGCAAAAATCTACAAGTCATCAAAAACCAAGTATTACGCGCATGCTCCTAGGGGTATAGATTGGTTGGAAAAGACCATCGCTCGTCCCCGACTGCCACTCATAAGGAAGACAATCAAATAACACGTCATGTTTCAAATTTGTTACACAACGTTTACCATACGTGCATGCTACGGGACTTGCAAACTTCAACACGAGTATTTCTCCAATTCACAACTACTCAACTAGCACAACTTTAATATCACTATCTCCATATCTCAAAACAATCATCAAGTATCAAACTTCTCTTAGTATTCAATGCACTTATATGAAAGTTTTTATTATGCCTAAAAGAAAATTGCCATGTTGTTCTAAAAGAATCTCAAAATAATATAAGTGAAGCATGAGAGATCAATTATTTCTATAAAATAAAACCACTACCGTGCTCTAAAAGATATAAGTGAAGCACTAGAGCACAACTATATAGCTCAAAAGATATAAGTGAAGCACATAGAGTATTCTAATAAATTTCAAATCATGTGAGTCTATCTCAAAAGGCATGTACAGAAAGGATGATTGTGGTAAACTAAAAAGCAAATACTCAAATCATACAAGACGCTCCAAGCAAAACACATATCATGTGGCGAATAAAAATATAGCTCCAAGTAAAGTTACCGATGAACGAAGACGAAAGAGGGGATGCCTTCCGGGGCATCCCCAAGCTTAGGCTTTTTGGTGTCCTTGTATTTTACCTTGGGGTGCCATGGGCATCCCCAATCTTACGATCTTTCCACTCCTTGTTCCATAATCCATCAAATCTTTACCCAAAACTTGAAAACTTCACAACACAAAACTTAAATAGAAAATCTCGTGAGCTCCGTTAGCGAAAGAAAACAAAACACCACTTCAAGGTACTATAATGAACTCATTACTTATTTATATTGGTGTTAAACCTACTGTATTCCAACTTCTCTATGGTTTATAAACTCTTTTACTAGCCATAGATTCATCAAAATAAGCAAACAACACACGAAAACAGAATCTGTCAAAAACAGAACAGTCTGTAGTAATCTGTAGGTTTCGACCACTTCTGGAACCCCAAAAAAAAATCTAAAATAAATTGCTAGACGTGAGGAATTTATCTATTAATCATCTTAAAAAATAATTAACTAAATAGCACTTTCCAAATAAAAATGGCAGCAATTCTTGTGAGCGCTAAAGTTTCTGTTTTTACAGCAAGATCAAAAAGACTTTCCCCAAGTCTTCCCAACGGTTCTACTTGGCACAAACACTAATTAAACACAAAAAACACAACCAAAACAGATGCTAGATAAATTATTTATTACTAAACAGGAGCAAAAAGTAAGGAATAAAATAAAATTTGGTTGCCTCCCAACAAGCGCTATCATTTAACGCCCCTAGCTGGGCATAAAAGCAAGGATAGATCTAGGTATTGCCATTTTTGGTAGGCAATCCATAAGTGGCTCTCATAATAGATTCATATGGTAATATAATTTTCTTTCTAGGGAAGTGTTCCATGCCTTTACTTAACGGAAATTGGAATCTAATATTCCCTTCCTTCATATCAATAATTGCACCAATCGTTCTAAGGAAAGGTCTACCAAGAATAATAGGACATGAAGGATTGCAATCTATGTCAAGAACAATGAAATCTATGGGCACAAAGTTCCTATTTGCAACAATTAGAACATCATTAATTCTTCCCATAGGTTTCTTAATAGTGGAATCCGCAAGGTGCAAGTTTAAAGAACAATCATCAAAATCACGGAAACCTAGCAAATCACACAAAGTTTTCGGAATCGTGGAAACACTAGCACCCAAATCACACAAAGCATAGCATTCATGATTGTCGGTGTCAAAACCGGCGGATCTCGGGTAGGGGGTCCTAAACTGTGCGTCTAAGGCGGATGGTAACAGGAGGCAGGGAACACGATGTTTTACCCAGGTTCGGGCCCTCTTGATGGAGGTAAAACCCTATGTCCTGCTTGATTAATATTGATGATATGGGTAGTAGAAGAGTAGATCTACCACGAGATCGGAGAGGCTAAACCCTAGAAGCTAGCCTACGGTATGATTGTCTGTTGTAGTTGTTGTGTCCTACGGACTAAAACTCTCCAGTTTATATAGACACCGGAGAGGGTTAGGGTTAGTCAAGGTCGGTTACAAAGGAGGAGATATCCATATCCGTATTGCCTAGCTTGCCTTCCACGCCAAGAAGAGTCCCATCCGGACACGAGACGAAGCCTTCAATCTTGTATCTTCATAGTCTAACAGTCCGGCCAATGGAGATAGTCCGGCTGTCTGGAGACCCCCTAATCCAGGACTCCCACAGTAGCCCCTGAACCAGGCTTCAATGACGATGAGTCCAGCGCTCAATATTGTCTTCGGCATTGCAAGGCGGGTTCCTCCTCCGAATATACCACGGAAGAATTTGAATAAAAGGATAGTGTCCGACCCTGCAAAATAAGTTCCACATACCACCGTAGAGAGAATAATATTTCCGCAAATCTAATTTGTTGACTTGTTTTGGCAACACGACATTATGTCATGGCCCGGTGATTATTCGAACCGTTTCCTTTAACTAGCCCCGCACATAAGGTGAGGCAGTTTTTTGACACGTCTTGTCAAAGCAAAGATCGTGTCCCCTTATCACAGGATTCTCATCAATACGGGCGTGGGTAACCCAACCACGCCATCGATTACGGCGCTTGGGGGATGAGCGAGTTTTACCAGGCTAGTGGGGACGCTTAGTTTCATCCGCCCATATAAAGGGATAAGGATTCACCTTTTCATCCACGCCTTCTTCCTCCTTTGCTCATCCGTTTTCACACACTCGAGCTCTAGCGCCCAAGTCCGCACTTCCCACCTGAACCTTCCCCAACCATGTCCGGAGCGGGAGGCAGGTGGATGGTCTCCTCCACCACGGAGGGAGACATCAAGAAGCTGAGGAGAGCCGGATACCTGCCCGATGACATCGCGCACCGGCTCCCAGATGAGGGGCACCTCATCCCCACCCCCGGGCCCCATGAAAGGGTAGTGTTCCTTACCCATTTCCTCCGCGGACTGGGATTCCCTCTCCACCCATTCGTCCGGGGGCTCATGTTCTACTACGGCCTGGATTTCCACGATCTGGCCCCGAACTTCATCCTCAACATCTCGGCGTTTATCGTCGTGTGCGAGGGCTTCCTCCGCATCAAGCCCCACTTCGGCTTATGGCTGAAGACTTTCAATGTCAAGCCGAAGGTTGTGGGCGGCCGCCAGGCGGAGTGCGGAGGCGCCATGGTGGGCAAGATGCCCAACATTACATGGCTCGAGGGCTCCTTTGTGGAAACCATAAAGGGGTGGCAATCGGGGTGGTTCTACATCACCGAGCCGCGTGACCCAGCATGGGCAGCGGCCCCCGAGTTCCGATCTGGCATCCCCATGTAGCTCACCTCCTGGAAAGAGAAGGGTCTGTCCTAGGGTAGTTCGGGAGAGCTAACCGGAGTCCAAACATGTATTCAAAACATGGTGAACAAGAAGCTCAAACTCGTCAATGTAGTCCAGGTCATGCTCCACCGTCGGATCCTCCCGTGCCAACAACGGGACTTCAACTTGTGGGAGTTCGACCCGGCACAGCATCGAACACTGAACAGGCTCTTCGACACAACTCACGAAGATGCCTGGAGGGTGTTGTTCAAAAGCGCCGAGGTCCCCCCTCCCATTACTGAGGATCGCGGATTCAGTGCGAAGCACCAAGCCAGTGCGGTAAGCTGCTTTACCTTTCACAGGATACTTATTTTTTATATATTGACTCCATGCGGGATCTAAACTCCCGTACCTTTGACAGGACTGGCAGGAGACGGCCAGATAGATCGACTGTCCGGTCCTTTGCCCGAAGGCCCAGCAGACGCTCTTCTGGCGAAGATGCTGACTCCGGCTCCTTATACGGTGCCGGAGAAGACCAAGAAGGCCAAGGGAACCCGAAAGAGTTCCCGATGCCAGGAGTCGTCGGACTACCGTCCGAGGACTCTACGGTGCAATCCTCCCCCGAAGATGAGGAGGCAGAAGAGGATGCTCCCCCTCCAGACGGGGGAGACAAGAAAAGGAAGGCCGCCCCAACCGGGGAGGCCGAGGGGTCCAAGAAGGGGAGAACTCTCCTTCTGGACTACTCTACCACCGCCGACGACGGCAAAGACAAGTGGCTACCCAGCGCCAAGCCCCATGGGGGAAGTTGTAAGTATTCAGATACCAGAGTAAGTCATAGTATTTCTTTGTTGCACTACTTCACCTAACGCTGAAATATGATTATGTAGGCCGCCCCGAGCCCGTATCGATGTATCATCGGACGGTTCCCTAGGTTCGTCGGACATGGATAGCGATCCAGTCCCGACCGCCACCTCCCCTCATCCTGTGGACGACGCCGAGGTGCTGTCTCACGAGGCACCGGGTCAAGGGGAGACAGTCTTGGAGGCGCCTCAAGGCGGACTCCCGGACTTCGGGAGCCGAGGGGACAAGGCCCCTGAGAGCTCCGAGTTCGGCCCTCAGCCGGACACCGCGTCGGAACCTCCAGTGGTTCCGGGCTCGGGCAGGCGGCCTCCTTCCAAGAGGGGCAAGACGCCTGTGCCGGTGACCTCTGTCCATCTAGAGGCGCCGGACAATCTGCTGGGAGCGCTTCGCAGCGCTTCCATCGACGAGGAGCACCGTACTATTATGAGTGCAGTGGTCCAGAAGGTTCAGTCCGCCAAGAGCGGATTGACTGAAGCCTGTGCCAGCCTTTTAACAGGCTTTGAGGTAAGTGTTTTAAAATACAGGAAAAATGTTACCGCATAGACAGTAGCCCCTGATGCTTTGTTCGGTGTTCACAAAGAAAAGCCAAACGGAGGATCAAACAAATTCGCAGGAGTCTAATTTAAGTATGTCAATATGCATATGCAGGCTTCACTACTGGCGTCCGCCGCACTGACTGCGGAGGTCGCCGTACTGAAGCAGGACCTCGAGGGGTCCAGGAAAGAGCTCGGCCTTGCCAAGAGGCAGCTCGAGGAGAACAAGGGTAAGTAATACCCTGCCTATAGGTATGTATATATAAAAGAAGATGCGATTGCAAAATGGCAGGATCATCGTATATTTGCTAGGGGCCACGACCGAGGTGGCGACCCTGAAGCAAGCGCTAACCAAGGCCGAAGATAAAGCGGCCAAGGAGTGCACCGAGCGGGAAAAACAAGAGGCTTGTGTGGGCGAGGTGCAGCAAGAGCTCCAGGCTCTCGTGATGAAGCACGAGGTGTTGGAGCTTGACTCGAAGACACGGGAGTCTGAGGTTGCCGCGGCCCTCGAGAGCGCAAAGAGTGCTAAGCCTGAAGCCCAAAAGGCCCTCCAGGAGATCGATGTAATGAAGAAGATAGCGGCGGGTAAGGCATTCTATATGCAGAGCAAGCATGTAAGAGTAAATTGCCGATTACTTACCCGAATTCGGAGCTCTCCAGGAGCATTCGCAGATTTGCCCCGCAGCGTGTCGGATGCCGCACAATTTTACCAGGCCGAGGAGGGAAGCTCAACGGAGAAGCTGTTCTGGTCTCAGTATACTGGGACCGAACACCCGATGACTCTGAGCGGCCAGCTAAAGCAGCTGGTCGAGCTGCACAAGGCGACCGAACAGGCCATGAAGGGCCTTATAGTCCGGCTGTGGCCTGGCGACGCCCTTCCGAACAGCTACTTCGGCCTGGTGAGGCGGCTTGTGGATGCCTGCCCACGGCTAGAGGTCATCAAGCGGTCCGTCTGCATCGAAGGTGCACGCCGGGCTTTCGCTCGTGTGAAGGTGGAGTGGGCCAAGCTGGACATTGTGAAGCTGATCAAGGAAAGGCCGCCGCAAGGCAAGGAGCATCGCACCCCCGAAATTTATTATGAGGGTGTCCTGAAGGGTGCCCGTCTTGTAGAGGACGAATGTTCAAAGGATGTAATATTTGAGTAAAGTTGCTCGGCTGATCCTGTATGATGAAAACTTGTTTCATATGCGCTATGCAACGCTTGTGTGAATTTAAAATATTACCTTCTGTTTGGTCGTTTATCCGATCTGAGAGATGGCTAGTCCTCGGCTTCTGCCCCCATGCCACGAGTGCTGGGGTGTTCGGGATAAACCTGAGCACTCTTGTTCCCATGTTTGGGTCCTTCGAGGGAGGTGCTCAGCACAACGAACAAGGCAACCGGACTAATGATGCTTTATCACTCTCACTTAGCCATAGAATTCTATAATTTTAAATTTTGGCGAAGCCCCTGGTATTTGGAAGGCCGAATTCAGGGCGCGATACACGCCTGTAAGCCGGACAGCGCCGGCCCCTCGCCCTAAGCAGCATAAGTCTTTAGGGACTCGAAAACCACGCCAAACAGCGACCAGTCTCTCGCCTTATCATGACAGTCGGTTTTAGCTTTCTCTACTGAGGTGCTAAGCCCGGAAGAACCAGGGCACAATCGTAGTAGTTCTCCTAGCGCTACCTTAGCCGATAGAGCGGAACGTAAGGTACCAGAACATAGGAGCCGGGCAAACCCAACATTTGACCAAAGACATGATTCGGAGCTGATGCATATAATGCTATAAGTTCGGGTTGCCGCACTTGTGGAAGTGTTTGGACTTTTCACACCGTATTGTGGGGTACATAAGCCCCTGGTGTATTTGCCGTACCAAAGTGTATGGTTGCAAGGCATCATTAATGAACACATATATGTATAACAAGAATGCAATAATAGTCGCAATGTTATGCGTTGTTTATTCAAAAAGGTGCGTTAAAGCAGAATGATATAGATAGTGCGATAAGCAAAGAGTGGGACTATGTCCCTTCCAAGGGCAAGCTGAGGAATAGTAGTAAATCAAATATTTCGCTCATTATTGTAATCCACCTGGGAATTCCATGGTGTGACGTAGCTTTCTGCCTCCTTGGTTGCTGCATTATGTGTTCGACAATAGTGCTGCCGGACAGGGTTTCCAGAGATTAAGGTCCTGAAAAAGAGAAAAATAACGAAATGGGAATCCCCTAGTGTGGTTCAAGCCGCGTCTTGGGGCGTGCCGCAGTTGTGCCCCCCTCCCCACCCGTGCGCATGGTATTTTTAATGCGTAATTATGTACGCGTGGCACGAGTTTCGCCGTTTGGCTGGGACTGGGGTGGGGGCCGCATTGCTACGCGAGCTCAGACTGTGCCAGGCGGTCTATTTGCCGATTGCTCCGAGCGCGCTTGAAGGTGTCCGGGTCTTGAAACGCCGAACTGGTGGATTGCCTTGAGAGGCTGTTTTGCGCCTCTGCTGCGAGGGCCGCAGTGTGCTCCTCTGTTCGGAGAGAGCGCTCTGTGTTTCCATTGACTGTAATAACCCCGCGAGGTCCTGGCATCTTGAGCTTGAGGTATGCATAATGCGGTACCGCATTGAATCTCGCAAATGCGGTTCGCCTGAGCAGTGCATGATAACCACTGCGGAACAGGACTATATCGAAGATTAACTCTTCGCTTCGGAAGTTATCCGGGGATCCAAAGACCACTTCCAGTGTAATTGAGCCTGTGCAATGGGCCTCTACACCTGGAATGACGCCTTTGAAGGTCATTTTTGTGGGTTTGATCCTTGAGGGGTCTATACCCATTTTGCGCACTGTGTCCTGATAAAGCAGATTTAGGCTGCTGCCGTCATCCATAAGGACTCGAGTGAGATGAAATCTGTCAATGATTGGGTCCAGAACTAGTGCGGCGAATCCGCCATGACGGATACTAGTGGGATGGTCTCTGCGATCGAAAGTGATCGGATAGGAGGACCATGGGTTGAACTTTGGGGTGACTGGCTCCAACGCATATACGTCCCTGAGTGCACGCTTCCGCTCCCTCTTGGGGATGTGGGTTGCATATATCATGTTCACCGTCCGCACTTGTGGGGGAAACCTCTTCTGTCCTCCGGTGTGTGGCTGCCGGGGCTCCTCCTCGTCATCACTATGTGGCCCCTTGTCCTTGTTTTTGGCAATTAACTTGCCAGCCTGCTTGAACACCCAACAATCCCTGTTGGTGTGATTGGCTGGCTTTTCTGGGGTGCCGTGTATCTGACACGAGCGATCGAGTATACGGTCCAAGCTGGACAGACCCGGCGTACTTTGTTTGAATGGCTTTTTTTGCTGACCGGGTTTAGAGCCTTTGAATCCGGCATTGACTGCCGTATCCTTGTTGTTATCGCTGTTAATGCAGTGCATATGTTTGTTGCGACGTGACCTGCTATTGCCGTCCTTGGTATCCGAAGTACCATGGTTCTTTGATATGTTATTACTACGAGCCAGCCAGCTGTCTTCTCCCGCACAGCAGCGGGTCATGAGTGTTGTGAGGGCTGCCATAGATTTCGGCTTTTCCTGACCAAGGTGCCAGGCTAGCCATTCGTCGCGGATGTTGTGTTTGAAAGCCGCTAGGGCCTCTGCATCCGGACAGTCGATGATTTGATTTTTCTTTGTTAGGAACCAAGTCCAGAATTGCCTGGCCCATTCTTCTGGCTACTGAATTATGTGGCTCAAGTCATCGGCATCTGGTGGCCGAACATAAGTGCCCTGAAAGTTGTCGAGGAATGCGGCTTCCAGATCTTCCCAACAGCTGATGGACTCTGCTGGCAAGCTGTTAAGCCAATGCCGCTCTGGTCCCTTGAGCTTTAGTGGGAGGTATTTGATGGCGTGTAAGTCATCACCGCGGACCATGTGGATGTGGAGGAGGAAATCCTCGATCCATACTGTGGGATCTGTTGTGTCGTCGTATGATTCAATATTTACAGGGTTGAAACCTTCTGGGATTTGATGATCCATTACTTCGTCTGTGAAGCATAAGGGGTGTGCGGCGCCTCTGTATTGGGCTATATCACGAGGCAGCTCAAATGGGTCTTGCCCGCTGTGTTTAGCCCGGCCGGATTTACTTTTACTGTATCTGGCGTGACGTTTATCGTCTCGCATAGTGGCGCGCCCCCGTGATCCGTAGATCGATCTTGCATGCTTTTCTTTGTCCTCCAATATGTCTCGCAGGTCTGGCGTATCTCCCCATGCCTTTTTATTTGAATGGCGTCGGGGTACGGGCTGAGTTTTTGGCTAGAATGCCTCTCTATCGCGGCCACGAGGTGGCCGATCAGCCGCGTCATACGCTTCTTCCTCTAGTCGGGGTAGCAACCTGCATTTTGGGTAACTCTTGGAGGGGCGCTCGAGTTTATATTCCTCAGCCGCGAGGACTTCAGTCCATCTGTTAGCTAGCAAATCTTGATCAGCTTGAAGCTGCTGTTGCTTTTTCTTAAGGCTATTTGCCGTGGCTATAAGCCGGCGTTTGAAGTGATCTTGTTCGACGGGATCCTCTGGCACGGCGAATTCGTCATCGCCGAGGCTTGCCTCGTCTTCGGAGGGGGCATGTAATTATCATCCTCCGTCTCTCCATCTGCCGCTCTCTCAGGAGGGCTATCTCCTCCATCCTCCTGCTCTAAATCTTGCTGGAGGGGATTGTTGTTGTCTTCGGCACTATCCGGAGTGTTATTATCTCCTGTGCCGGTATCACCACTTTTGCTTTGGTGGGACTTAGAGCGGTGCCGCTGACATCGGTGCTTGGGTTGCTTCTTGGAGGGGTCATCCTCCGCTATCTCGTCGCCATTGCCTTCTTTGGGTGTATCCACCATGTATATATCGTATGATGAGGTGGATGTCCGGTGCCCTGTGGCCGGTAGTTCCTCTTCGCCTCCCGCATCGTCGTCCATACCGTCGATGTCTTCGGAGTCGAAGTCGATCATGTCGGTTAAGTCATCGACAGTGGCTACTAAGTGGGTGGTGGGTGGGCCTCGAATTTCTTCGTCGTCCGCATCCCAGTCCTGCTGGACATAGTTCAGCCAGGATCCTCCTGACAAGGAGAGAGACCTTAATGAGTTCAGTATGTCGACAAAGGGCGAGTGCTGAAAAATATCCGCGGAGGTAAACTCCATGATCGGCGCCCAATCGGATTCGACAGGAACGGGCGCAGGCGGTTCGGAGTCCGTGGCCGGAGAAGGATCCGGCAGTTTAACAGCACGGCTCTCGTGCAAGGTAAGGTCGATGTTTGGATCGATCGCTGCTGAGGGTAAGGCCTCCATGGCAGGGTCCATCCACCCGTCCGCGGAAGGCGCACCTGGCTCCGAATTGAGGGTCGGAGCGGCTGTTAGGGAACGTAGCAAAATTTTAAAATTTTCTACGCATCACCAAGATCAATCTAGGGAGTCATCTAGCAACGAGGGAGAGGGCAGTGCATCTACATACCCCTGTAGATCGCGAGCGGAAGCGTTCAAGAGAACGGGGTTGATGGAGTCGTACTCGTCGTGATCCCAATCACCGATGACCGAGTGCCGAACGGATGGCACCTCCGCGTTCAACACACGTACGGTTGGGAGAGACATCTCCTCCTTCTTGATCCAGCAAGGGGAGAGGAGAGGTTGATGGTGATCCTACAACACAACGGCGTGGTGGTCGAAGTAGCGGGATCTCGGCAGGGCTTCGCCAAGCACCAATGAGAGGGAGAGGTGTCACGGGGGGAAGAGGGAGGCGCCAGGGACTTGGGTGCAGCTGCCCTCCCTCCCCTCCACTATATATAGGGGCCAGGGGGGCGCCGGCCCCTCTAGATCCCATCTAGATGGGGGGCAGCGGCCAAGGGGGTGGCTTGGCCCCCAAGCTAGGTGGAGGCGCCCCCCACCCCTAGGGTTTCTAACCCTAGGCGCAAGAGGAGGCCCATGGGGCGCACCAGCCCAACAGGGGCTGGTTCCCTTCCCACTTCAGCCCATGGGGCCGTTCGGGATAGGTGGCCCCACCCTGTGGACCCCCGGGATCCTTCCGGTGGTCCCGGTGCAATACTGGTGACCCCCGAAACTTCCCGGTGGCCGAAACTGGACTTCCTATATACAAATCTTTACCTTCGGAACTCCTTGTGACGTCCAGGATCTCATCCGGGACTCCGAACAACTTTCGGGTTACCGCATACTAATATCTCTACAACCCTAGCATCACCGAACCTTAAGTGTGTAGACCCTATGGGTTCGGGAACCATGCAGACATGACCGAGACGACTCTCCGGCCAATAGCCAACAGCGGGATCTGGATACCCATGTTGGCTCCCACATATTCCACGATGATATCATCAGATGAACCACGATGTCGAGGATTCAATCAATCCCGTATTCAATTCCCTTTGTCAATCGGTATGTTACTTGCCCGAGATTCGATCGTCGGTATTCCAATACCTCGTTCAATCTCGTTACCGGCAAGTCACTTTACTCGTTCCATAACACATCATCCCGTGACCAACCCTTAGTCACATTGAGCTCAATATGATGATGTTTTACCGAGTGGGCCCAGAGATACCTCTCTGTCATGCGGAGTGACAAATCCCAGTCAATATTCGTGCCAACCCAACAGACACTTTCGGAGATACCCGTAGTGCACCTTTATAGTCACCCAGTTACGTTGTGACGTTTGGCACACCCAAAGTATTCCTACAGTATCCGGGAGTTGCACAATCTCATGGTCTAAGGAAAAGATACTTCACATTATAAAAACTCTAGCAGACGAACTACACGATCTTGTGCTATGCT
Organism: Triticum aestivum; assembly: GCF_018294505.1. NCBI lineage: Eukaryota > Viridiplantae > Streptophyta > Magnoliopsida > Poales > Poaceae > Triticum > Triticum aestivum. The sequence continues at coordinate 638,836,837 of NC_057800.1, read as the reverse complement.
TAAGATTGGGTCTTGTCCATCACGTCATTCTTCTAATGATGCAACCCCGTCATCAATGACATCTAATGTCCATAGTCAGGAAACCATGACTATCTGTTGATCAACGAAGTAGTTAACTAGAGGCTCACTAGGGACATGTTGTGGTCTATATACTCACACATGTATTACGATTTCCGGATAACACAACTATAGCATGAACAATAGACAATTATCATGAACAAGGAAATATAATAATAACCATTTTATTATTGCCTCTAGGGCATATTTCCAATAGTCTCCCACTTGCACTAGAGTCAATAATCTAGTTACATTGTAATGAATCGAACACCCACAGAGTTCTAGTGTTGATCATGTTTTGCTCGAGGAAGAGGCTTAGTCAACGGATCTGCGACATTCAGGTCCGTATGCACTTTACAAATATCTATGTCTCCATTTTGAACATTTTCACGAATGGAGTTGAAGCGATGCTTGATATGCCTGGTCTTCCTGTGAAACCTGGGCTCCTTGGCATGGGCAATAGCTCCAGTGTTGTCACAGAAGAGAGTCATCAGGCCCGATGCATTGGGAATAACTCTTAGGTCGGTAAAGAACTCCTTCACCCAGATTGCTTCGTGTGCTGCCTCCGAGGCTGCCATGTACTCCGCTTCACATGTAGATCCCGCCACGACGCTTTCCTTGCAACTGCACCAGCTGACTGCCCCACAAATCAAAATATACACGTATCCGGTTTGTGACTTAGAGTCATCCAGATCTATGTCGAAGCTAGCATCGACGTAACCCTTTACGACGAGCTCTTCGTCACCTCCATGGACGAGAAACATATCCTTAGTCCTTTTCAGGTACTTCGGGATATTCTTGACCACTGTCCAGTGTTCCATGCCAGGATTACTTTGGTACCTTCCTACCAAACTTACGGCAAGGTTTACATCAGGCCTGGTACACAGCATGGCATACGTAATAGACCCTATGGCCGAGGCATAGGGGACGACACTCATCTTTTCTCTATCTCCTGTCGTGGTCAGGCATTGAGCTGTGCTCAATCTCATACCTTGCAATACAGGCAAGAACCCCTTCTTGGACTGATCCATATTGAACTTCTTCAATATCTTGTCAAGGTATGTACTTTGTGAAAGACCAATGAGGCATGTCGATCTATCTCTATAGATCTTGATGCCTAATATATAAGCAGCTTCTCCAAGGTCCTTCATTGAAAAACACTTGTTCAAGTAGGCCTTTATGCTTTCCAAGAATGTAAACAGAATTCCATACTCGATCTCATAGATCCCTATAGAATTCTGTGGAAAGCCGTATTCGATGAAAGTCGTATGTATGGCTTGGAGGGAGATCTTTCCTATCTTTCGAGATCCACCCTTAAATATAGGATCAAAAAGCCAAAAAAATAAGTGATTTTAGCCCTTATAAAAAGAAAACGGATTCTTGAACCTCTTTCACGCTCATGTCACGTCAAGGTACTGCAGAAAAAAGAACTGCAAAATCCGATCGAATTTTTCGTAATCGATTAGTTAACATGGTGGTTAACCATATCATTTCCCGTCAATAGTATGTCATCCACATACGATATGAGAAATGCTATAGATCTCCCACTCACTTTCTTGTAAACGCAGGCTTCTCCATAAGTCTGCGTAAACCCAAACGCTTTGATCATCTCATTAAAATGAATGTTCCAACTCCGAGATGCTTGCACCAGCCCATAGATTGAGCGTTGGAGCTTGCACACCTTGTCAGCATTCTTAGGATCGACAAAACCTTCCGGCTGCATCATATACAATTCTTCCTTAAGGAAACCATTAAGGAATGCCGTTTTGACGTCCATTTGCCATATCTCATAATCATAGAATGCGGCAATTGCTAACATGATTCAGACGGACTTCAGCTTCGCTACGGGTGAGAAAGTCTCATCGTAGTCAACCCCTTGAACTTGTCGATAACCCTTAGCGACAAGCCGAGCCTTATAGATGGTCACATTACCATCCGTGTCTGTCTTCTTCTTAAAGATCCATTTATTTTCTATGGCTCACCGATCATCGGGCAAGTCAGTTAAAGTCCATACTTCGTTTTCATACATGGATCCTATCTCGGATTTCATGGCTTCCAGCCATTTGTCGGAATCTGGGCCCGCCATCGCTTCTTCATAGTTCGAAGGTTCACCATTGTCTAACAACATGATTTCCAGGACAGGGTTGCCGTACCACTCTGGTGCGGAACGCGTCCTTGTGGACCTTCGAAGTTCAGTAGCAACTTGATCTGAAGTTTCATGATCATCATCATTAACTTCCTCCCTAGTCGGTGCAGACACCTCAGGAACAATTTCTTGAGCTACGCCACTCTTCGGTTCAAGAGGCAATACTTCATCACGTTCTACTTTCCTCCCACTTCTTTCGAGAGAAACTCTTTCTCTAGAAAGGATCCATTCTTGGCAACAAAGGTCTTGCCTTCGGATCTAAGATAGAAGGTATACCCAATAGTTTCTTTAGGGTAAACTATGAAGACGCATTTTTCCGATTTAGGTTCGAGCTTTTTAGGTTGAAGTTTCTTGACATAAGCATCACATCCCCAAACTTTCAGAAACGACAGCTTAGGGTTCTTGCCAAACCACAATTCATACGGTGTCGTCTCAACGGATTTTGATGGAGCCCTATTTAAAGTGAATGCGGCAGTCTCTATAGCATAACCCCAAAATGATAGCGGTAGATCGGTAAGAGACATCATAGATCGTACCAGATCCAATAGGGTGCGATTACGACATTCGGACACACCATTACGTTGTGGTGTTCCAAGCGGCGTGAGTTGTGAAACTATTCCACATTTCCTTAAGTGCGTGCCAAATTCGTGACTCAAATATTCTCCCCCATGATCTGATCGTAAGAACTTGATTTTCCTGTCACATTGATTCTCAACCTCACTCTGAAATTCCTTGAACTTTTCAAAGGTCTCAGACTTGTGTTTCATTAAGTAGACATACCCATATCTACTTAAGTCATCAGTGAGGGTGAGGACATAACGATAGCCACCGCGAGCCTCAACGCTCATTGGACTGCACACATCAGTATGTATGATTTCCAATAAGTTTGTTGCTTGCTCCGTTGTTCCAGAGAACGGAGTCTTGGTCATTTTACCCATGAGGCATGGTTCACACGTGTCAAATGATTCATAATCAAGAGACTCCAAAAGTCCATCTGCATGGAGTTTCTTCATGCGTTTGACACCAATGTGACCAAGGCGGCAGTGCCACAAGTATGTGGGACTATCATTATCAACCTTACATCTTTTGGCATTCACACTATGAATGTGTGTAACATCACGTTCGAGATTAAATAAGAATAAACCATTGACCAGCGGGGCATGACCATAAAACATGTCTCTCATATAAATAGAACAACCATTATTCTCAGATTTAAATGAGTAGCCATCTCGTCATTAAACGAGATCCAGATACAATGTTCATGCTCAAAGCTGGTACTAAATAACAATTATTGAGGTTTAAAACTATCTCGTAGGTAAATGCAGAGGTAGCGTGCCGACGGCGATCACATCGACCTTGGAACCATTCCCGACGCGCATCGTCACCTCGTCCTTCGCCAGTCTCCGTTTATTCCGCAGTTCCTGTTTTGAGTTACAAATATGAGCAACTGCACCGGTATCAAATACCCAGGAGCTACTACGAGCGCTGGTAAGGTACACATCAATAACATGTATATCACATATACCTTTGGTATTGCCGGCCTTCTTTTCCGCTAAGTACTTGGGGCAGTTCCGCTTCCAGTGACCGTTTCCCTTGCAATAAAAGCACTCAGTCTCAGGCTTGGGTCCATTCTTTGACTTCTTCCCGGCAGCTTGCTTACCGGGCGCGGCAACTCCCTTGCCGTCCTTCTTGAAGTTCTTTTTACCCTTGCCTTTCTTGAACTTAGTGGTTTTATTCACCATCAACACTTGATGTTCCTTTTTGATTTCCACCTCCGCTGATTTCAGCATTGAATATACCTCGGGAATGGTCTTTTCCATCCCCTGCATATTGAAGTTCATCACAAAGCTCTTGTAGCTAGGTGGGAGCGACTGAAGGATTCTGTCAATGACCGCATCATCCGGGAGATTAACTCCCAGCTGAGACAAGCGGTTATGCAGCCCAGACATTTTGAGTATGTGCTCGCTGACAGAACTGTTCTCCTCCATCTTACAACTGTAGAACTTGTCGGAGACTTCATATCTCTCGACCCGGGCGTGAGAGTGGAAAACCATTTTCAGTTCTTGGAACATCTCATATGCTCCGTGTTGCTCAAAACGCTTTTGGAGCCCCGGTTCTAAGCTGTAAAGCATGCCGCACTGAACCAGGGAGTAATCATCACTACGTGTCTGCCAAGCGTTCATAACGTCTTGTTCTGCAGGGAAAACAGGTGCTTCACCTAGCGGTGCATCAAGGACATATGCTTTCCTGGCAGCTATGAGGATAATCCTCGGGTTACGGACCCAGTCCGTGTAGTTGCTGCCATCGTCTTTCAGCTTGCTTTTCTCTAGGAAGCGTTGAAGTTGAGGGTAACATTAGCGTGGGCCATTTGATCTACAAGACATATTGCAAAGATTTTAGACTATGTTCTTGACAATTAAGTTCATCTAATCAAATTATTAATGAACTCCCACTCAGATAGACATCCCTCTAGTCATCTAAGTGATACATGATCCGAGTCAACTAGGCCGTGTCCGATCATCACGTGAGACGGACTAGTCATCATCGGTGAACATTTTCATGTTGATCATATCTTCTATACGACTCATGTTCGACCTTCCGGTCTTCCGTGTTCCGAGGCCATGTCTGTACATGCTAGGCTCGTCAAGTCAACCTAAGTGTATTGCGTGTGTAAATCTGGCTTACACCCGTTGTATGCGAACGTTAGAACCTATCACACCCGATCATCACGTGGTGCTTCGGAACAATGGACCTTAGCAACCGTGCACAGTTAGGGGGAACAGTTTCTTGAAATTATTGTGAGGGATCATCTTATTTATGGTACCGTCGTTCTAAGCAAATAACATGTAAAACATGATAAACATCACATGCAGTCAAATAGTGACATGATATGGCCAATATCATTTTGCTCCTTTTGATCTCCATCTTCGGGGCGCCATGATCATCGTCGTCACTGGCATGACACCATGATCTCCATCATCGTGTGTTCATGAAGTTGTCTCGTCAACTATTACTTCTACTACTATGGATAACGGTTAGCGATAAAGTAAAGTAATTACATGACGTTTATGTTGACACGCATGTCATAAAAAAATTAAGACAACTCCTGTGGCTCCTGCCGGTTGTCATACTCATCGACATGCAAGTCGCGATTCCTATTACAAGAACATGATCAATCTCATACATCACATATATCATTCGTCACATCCTTTTGGCCATATCACATCACACGACATATGCTGCAAAAACAAGTTAGACGTCCTCTAATTGTTGTTGCAAGTTTTACGTGGCTGCTATAGGTTTCTAGCAAGAACGTTTCTAACCTACGCCAAAACCACAATGTGATATGCCAATTTCTATTTACCCTTCGAAAGGACCCTTTTCATCGAATCCGATCCGACTAAAGTGGGAGAGACAGACACCCGCTAGCCACCTTATGCAACTAGTGCATGTCAGTCGGTGGAACCAGTCTCACGTAAGCGTACGTGTAAGGTCGGTCCGGGTCGCTTCATCCCACGATGCCGCCAAATCAAGATAAGACTAGTAACGGCAAGTAAATTGACAAAATCAATGCCCACAACCACTTGTGTTCTACTCGTGCATAGAAACTACGCATAGACCTGGCTCATGATGCCACTGTTGGGGAACGTAGCAGAATTTTAAAATTTCTACGCATCACCAAGATCAATCTATGGAGTCATCTAGCAACGAGGTAGAGGGGAGTGCATCTACATACCCTTGTAGATCGCGAGCGGAAGCGTTCAAAAGAACGGGGTTGATGGAGTCGTACTCGTCGTTATCCAAATCACCGATGACCGAGCACCAAACGGACGGCACCTCCGCGCTCAACACACGTACGGTTGGGAGAGACGTCTCCTCCTTCTTGATCCAGCAAGGGGAGAGGAGAGGTTGATGGAGATCCAGCAGCAGGACGGCGTGGTGGTGGAATTAGCGGGATCCCGGCAGGGCTTCGCCAAGCACCAACGAGAGGGAGAGGTGTCACGGGGCGAAGAGGGAGGCGCCAGGGACTTGGGTGCGTATGCCCTCCCTCCCCTCCACTATATATAGGGGCCAGGGGGACGCCGGCCCCTCTATATCCCATCTAGATGGGGGGGCGGCAGCCAAGGGGGTGGCTTGGCCCCCAAGCCAGGTGGAGGCGCCCCCCACCCCTAGGGTTTCTAACCCTAGGTGCAGGAGGAGGCCCATGGGGGCGCACTAGCCCACAAGGGGCTGGTTCCCTTCTTACTTCAGCCCATGGGGCCCTCCGGGATAGGTGGCCCCACCTGGTGGACCCCCGGGATCCCTTCGGTGGTCCCGGTACAATACCGGTGATCCCCCAAAACTTCTCGGTGGCCGAAACTGGACATCCTATATACAAACTCTGGACCATTCCAGAACTCCTCGTGACGTCCAGGATCTCATCCGGGACGCCGAACAACTTTTGGGTTACCGCATACTAATATCTCTACAACCCTAGCGTCACCGAACCTTAAGTGTGTAGACCCTACGGGTTCGGGAACCATGCAGACATGACCGAGACGACTCTCCGGCCAATAGCCAATAGCGGGATCTGGATACCCATGTTGGCTCCCACATATTCCACGATGATCTCATCGGATGAACCACGATGTCGAGGATTCAATCAATCCCGTATTCAATTCCCTTTGTCAATCGGTACGTTACTTGCCCGAGATTCGATCATCGGTATTCCAATACCTCGTTCAATCTCGTTACCGGCAAGTCACTTTACTCGTTCCATAACACATCATCCCGTGACCAACCCTTAGTCACATTGAGCTCATTACGATGATGTTTTACCGAGTGGGCCCAGAGATACCTCTCCGTCATGCGGAGTGACAAATCCCAGTCTCGATTCGTGCCAACCCAACAGACACTTTCGGAGATACCCGTAGTGCACCTTTATAGTCACCCAGTTACGTTGTGACGTTTGGCACACCCAAAGTATTCCTACAGTATCCGGGAGTTGCACAATCTCATGGTCTAAGGAAAAGATACTTGACATTAGAAAAGCTCTAGCAGACGAACTACACGATCTTGTGCTATGCTTAAGATTGGGTCTTGTCCATCACATCATTCTTCTAATGATGTGATCCCGTTATCAATGACATCTAATGTCCATAGTCAGGAAACCATGACTATCTGTTGATCAACGAGCTAGTCAACTAGAGGCTCACTAGGGACATGTTGTGGTCTATATATTCACACATGTATTACGATTTCCGGATAACACAATTATAGCATGAACAATAGACAATTATCATGAACAAGGAAATATAATAATAACCATTTTATTATTGCCTCTAGGGCATATTTCCAATAGTCTCCCACTTGCACTAGAGTCAATAATCTAGTTACATTGTGATGAATCGAACACCCATAGAGTTCTGGTGTTGATCATGTTTTGCTCGAGGAAGAGGCTTAGTCAACGGATCTGCGACATTCAGGTCCGTATGCACTTTACAAATATCTATGTCTCCATTTTGAACATTTTCACGAATGGAGTTGAAGCGACGCTTGATATGCCTGGTCTTCCTGTGAAACCTGGGCTCCTTGGCAAGGGCAATAGCTCCAGTGTTGTCACAGAAGAGAGTCATCGGGCCCGACGCATTGGGAATAACTCCTAGGTCGGTAATGAACTCCTTCACCCAGATTGCTTCTTGTGCTGCCTCCGAGGCTGCCATGTACTCCGCTTCACATGTAGATCCCGCCACGACGCTTTGCTTGCAACTGCACCAGCTGACTGCCCCACCATTCAAAATATACACGTATCCGGTTTGTGACTTAGAGTCATCCAGATCTGTGTCGAAGCTAGCATCGACGTAACCCTTTACGACGAGCTCTTCGTCACCTCCATAGACGAGAAACATATCCTTAGTCCTTTTCAGGTACTTCAGGATATTCTTGACCGCTGTCCAGTGTTCCATGCCAGGATTACTTTGGTACCTTCCTACCAAACTTACGCAAGGTTTACATCAGGCCTGGTACACAGCATGGCATACATGATAGACCCTATGGCCGAGGCATAGGGGACGACACTCATCTTTTCTCTATCTTCTGTCGTGGTCGGGCATTGAGCTGTGCTCAATCTCATACCTTGCAATACAGGCAAGAACCCCTTCTTGGACTGATCCATATTGAACTTCTTCAATATCTTGTCAAGGTATGTACTTTGTGAAAGACCAATGAGGCGTCTCGATCTATCTCTATAGATCTTGATGCCTAATATATAAGCAGCTTCTCCAAGGTCCTTCATTGAAAACACTTGTTCAAGTAGGCCTTTATGCTTTCCAAGAATTCTATATCATTTCCCATCAATAGTATGTCATCCACATACAATATGAGAAATGCTACAGAGCTCCCACTCACTTTCTTGTAAACGCAGGCTTCTCCATAAGTCTGCGTAAACCCAAACGCTTTGATCATCTCATCAAAACGAATGTTCCAACTCCGAGATGCTTGCACCAGCCCATAGATTGAGCGTTGGAGCTTGCACACCTTGTCAGCATTCTTAGGATCGACAAAACCTTCCGGCTGCATCATATACAATTCTTCCTTAAGGAAACCATTAAGGAATGCCGTTTTGACGTCCATTTGCCATATCTCATAATCATAGAATGCGGCAATTGCTAACATGATTCGGACGGACTTCAGCTTCGCTACGGGTGAGAAAGTCTCATCGTAGTCAACCCCTTGAACTTGTCGATAACCCTTAGCGACAAGCCGAGCCTTATAGATGGTCACATTACCATCCGCGTCTGTCTTCTTCTTAAAGATCCATTTATTTTCTATGGCTCGCCGATCATCGGGCAAGTCAGTCAAAGTCCATACTTCGTTTTCATACATGGATCCTATCTCGGATTTCATGGCTTCCAGCCATTTTTCGGAATCTGGGCCCGCCATCGCTTCTTCATAGTTCGAAGGTTCACCACTGTCTAACAACATGATTTCCAGGACAGGGTTGCCGTACCACTCTGGTGCGGAACGCGTCCTTGTGGACCTTCGAAGTTTAGTAGCAACTTGATCTGAAGTTTCATGATCATCATCATTAACTTCCTCCCTAGTCGGTGCAGACACCTCAGGAACAATTTCTTGAGCTGCGCCACTCTCCGGTTCAAGAGGCAATACTTCATCAAGTTCTACTTTCCTCCCACTTACTTCTTTCGAGAGAAACTCTTTCTCTAGAAAGGATCCATTCTTGGCAACAAAGGTCTTGCCTTCAGATCTAAGATAGAAGGTATACCCAATAGTTTCTTTAGGGTATCCTATGAAGACGCATTTTTCCAATTTGGGTTCGAGCTTTTCAGGTTGAAGTTTCTTGACATAAGCATCGCATCCCCAAACTTTCAGAAACGACAGCTTAGGTTTCTTGCCAAACCACAATTCATATGGTGTCGTCTCAGCGGATTTCGACGGAGCTCTATTTAAAGTGAATGCGGCAGTCTCTATAGCATAACCCCAAAATGATAGCGGTAGATCGGTAAGAGACATCATAGATCATACCATATCCAATAGGGTGCGATTACGACGTTCGGACACACCATTACGCTGTGGTGTTCTAGGCGGCGTGAGTTGTGAAACTATTCCACATTTCCTTAAGTGCGTGCCAAATTCGTGACTCAAATATTCTCCCCCACGATCTGATCGTAAGAACTTGATTTTCCTGTCACGTTGATTCTCAACCTCACTCTGAAATTCCTTGAACTTTTCAAAGGTCTTAGACTTGTGTTTCATTAAGTAGACATACCCATATCTACTTAAGTCATCAGTGAGGGTGAGGACATAACGATAGCCACCGCGAGCCTCAACGCTCATTGGACCGCACACATCAGTATGTATGATTTCCAATAAGTTGGTTGCTCGCTCCATTGTTCCGGAGAACGGAGTCTTGGTCATTTTACCCATGAGGCATGGTTCGCACGTGTCAAATGATTCATAATCAAGAGAGTCCAAAAGTCCATCTGCATGGAGTTTCTTCATGCGTTTGACACCAATGTGACCAAGGCGGCAGTGCCACAAGTATGTGGGACTATCATTATCAACCTTACATCTTTTGGCATTCACACTATGAATGTGTGTAACATCACGTTCGAGATTAAATAAGAATAAACCATTGACCAGCGGGGCATGACCATAAAACATGTCTCTCATATAAATAGAACAACCATTATTCTCAGATTTAAATGAGTAGCCATCTCGCATTAAACAAGATCTAGATACAATGTTCATGCTCAAAGCTGGTACTAAATAACAATTATTGAGGTTTAAAACTAATCCCGTAGGTAAATGCAGAGGTAGCGTGCCGACGGCGATCACATCGACCTTGGAACCATTCCCGACGCGCATCGTCACCTCGTCCTTCGCCAGTCTCCGTTTATTCCGCAGTTCCTGTTTTGAGTTACAAATATGAGCAACTGCACCGGTATCAAATACCCAGGAGCTACTACGAGCGCTGGTAAGGTACACATCAATAACATGTATATCACATATACCTTTGGTATTGCCGGCCTTCTTTTCCGCTAAGTACTTGGGGCAGTTCCGCTTCCAGTGACCGTTTCCCTTGCAATAAAAGCACTCAGTCTCAGGCTTGGGTCCATTCTTTGACTTCTTCCCGGCAGCTTGCTTACCGGGCGCGGCAACTCCCTTGCCGTCCTTCTTGAAGTTCTTTTTACCCTTGCCTTTCTTGAACTTAGTGGTTTTATTCACCATCAACACTTGATGTTCCTTTTTGATTTCCACCTCCGCTGATTTCAGCATTGAATATACCTCGGGAATGGTCTTTTCCATCCCCTGCATATTGAAGTTCATCACAAAGCTCTTGTAGCTAGGTGGGAGCGACTGAAGGATTCTGTCAACGACCGCATCATCCGGGAGATTAACTCCTAGCTGAGACAAGCGGTTATGCAGCCCAGACATTTTGAGTATGTGCTCGCTGACAGAACTGTTCTCCTCCATCTTACAACTGTAGAACTTGTCGGAGACTTCATATCTCTCGACCCGGGCGTGAGCTTGGAAAACCATTTTCAGCTCTTGGAACATCTCATATGCTCCGTGTTGCTCAAAACGCTTTTGGAGCCCCGGTTCCAAGCTGTAAAGCATGCCGCATTGAACCAGGGAGTAATCATCACTACGTGTCTGCCAAGCGTTCATAACGTCTTGTTCTGCAGGGAAAATAGGTGCTTAACCTAGCAGTGCATCAAGGACATATGCTTTCCTGGTAGCTATGAGGATAATCCTCAGGTTACGGACCCAGTCCGTGTAGTTGCTGCCATCGTCTTTCAGCTTGGTTTTCTCTAGGAACGCGTTGAAGTTGAGGGCAACATTAGCGTGGGCCATTTGATCTACAAGACATATTGCAAAGATTTTAGACTATGTTCTTGATAATTAAGTTCATCTAATCAAATTATTAATGAACTCCCACTCAGATAGACATCCCTCTAGTCATCTAAGTGATACATGATCCGAGTCAACTAGGCCGTGTCCGATCATCACGTGAGACAGACTAGTCATCATCGGTGAACATTTTCATGTTGATCATATCTTCTATACGACTCATGTTCGACCTTTCGGTCTTCCGTGTTCCGAGGCCATGTCTGTACATGCTAGGCTCGTCAAGTCAACCTAAGTGTATTGCGTGTGTAAATCTGGCTTACACCCGTTGTATGCGAATGTTAGAACCTATCACACCCGATCATCACGTGGTGCTTCAGAACAACGGGCCTTAGCAACGGTGCACAGGTAGGGGGAACACTTTCTTGAAATTATTGCGAGGGATCATCTTATTTATGGTACCGTCGTTCTAAGCAAATAACATGTAAAACATGATAAACATCACATGCAGTCAAATAGTGACATGATATGGCCAATATCATTTTGCTCCTTTTGATCTCCATCTTCGGGGCGCCATGATCATCGTCGTCACCAGCATGACACCATGATCTCCATCATCGTGTCTTCATGAAGTTGTCTCGTCAACTATTACTTCTACTACTATGGCTAACGGTTAGCGATAAAGTAAAGTAATTACATGACGTTTATGTTGGCACGCAGGTCATAAATAAATTAAGACAACTCCTATGGCTCCTGCCGGTTGTCATACTCATCGACATGCAAGTCGTGATTCCTATTACAAGAACATGATCAATCTCATACATCACATATATCATTCATCACATCCTTTTGGCCATATCACATCACACGACATATGCTGCAAAAACAAGTTAGACGTCCTCTAATTGTTGTTGCAAGTTTTACGTGGCTGCTATAGGTTTCTAGCAAGAACGTTTCTTACCTACGCCAAAACCACAATGTGATATGCCAATTTCTATTTACCCTTCGAAAGGACCCTTTTCATCGAATCCGATCCGACTAAAGTGGGAGAGACAGACACCCGCTAGCCACCTTATGCAACTAGTGCATGTCAGTCGGTGGAACCAGTCTCACGTAAGCGTACGTGTAAGGTCGGTCCGGGCCACTTCATCCCACGATGCCACCGAATCAAGATAAGACTAGTAACGGCAAGTAAATAGAGAAAATCAACGCCCACAACAACTTGTGTTCTACTCGTGCATAGAAACTACGCATAGACCTGGCTCATGATGCCACTGTTGGGGAACATAGCAGAATTTTAAAATTTTCTACGCATCACCAAGATCAATCTATGGAGTCATCTAGCAACGAGGGAGAGGGGAGTGCATCTACATACCCTTGTAGATCGCGAGCGGAAGCGTTCAAAAGAACAGGGTTGATGGAGTCGTACTCGTCGTGATCCAAATCACCGATGACCGAGCACCGAACGGACAGCACCTCCGCGTTCAACGGTTGGGAGAGACGTCTCCTCCTTCTTGATCCAGCAAGGGAAGAGGAGAGGTTGATGGAGATCCAGCAGCACGACGGCGTGGTGGTGGAAGTAGCGGGATCTCGGCAGGGCTTCGCCAAGCACCAACGAGAGGGAGAGGTGTCACAGGGGAAGAGGGAAGCGCCTTGGACTTGGGTGCGTCTGCCCTCCCTCCCCTCCACTATATATAGGGGCCAGGGGGGCGCCGGCCCCTCTAGATCCCATCTAGATGGTGGCGGCGGCCAAGGGGGTGGCTTGGCCCCCAAGCCAGGTGGAGGCGCCCCCCACCCCTAGGGTTTCTAACCCTAGGCGCAAGAGGAGGCCCATGGGGGCACACTAGCCCACCAGGGGCTGGTTCCCTTCTTACTTCAGCCCATGGGGCCCTCCGAGATAGGTGGCCCCACCCGGTGGACCCCTCGGATCCTTCCGGTGGTCCCGGTACAATACCGGTGACCCCCAAAACTTCTCGGTGGCCGAAACTGGACTTCCTATATACAAATCTTTACCTCCGGACCATTCCGGAACTCCTCGTGACATCCAGGATCTCATCTGGGACTCCGAACAACTTTCGGGTTACCGCATACTAATATCTCTACAACCCTAGCATCACCGAACCTTAAGTGTGTAGACCCTACGGGTTCGGGAACCATGCAGACATGACCGAGACGACTCTCCGGCCAATAGCCAACAATGGGATCTGGATACCCATGTTGGCTCCCACATATTCCACGATGATCTCATCGGATGAACCACGATGTCGAGGATTCAATCAATCCCGTATTCAATTCCCTTTGTCAATCGGTACGTTACTTGCCCGAGATTCGATCGTCGGTATTCAAATACCTCGTTCAATCTTGTTACCGGCAAGTCACTTTAGTCGTTCCGTAACACATCATCCTGTGACCAACCCTTAGTCACATTGAGCTCATTACGATGATGTTTTACCGAGTGGGCCCAGAGATACCTCTCCGTCATGTGGAGTGACAAATCCCAGTCTCGATTCGTGCCAACTCAACAGACACTTTCGGAGATACCCGTAGTGCACCTTTATAGTCACCCAGTTACGTTGTGACATTTGGCACACCCAAAGTATTCCTACAGTATCCGGGAGTTGCACAATCTCATGGTCTAAGGAAAAGATACTTGACATTAGAAAAGCTCTAGCAGACGAACTACACGATCTTGTGCTATGCTTAAGATTGGGTTTTGTCCATCACATCATTCTTCTAATGATGTGATCCCGTCATCAATGACATCTAATGTCCATAGTCAGGAAACCATGACTATCTGTTGATCAATGAGCTAGTTAACTAGAGGCTCACTAGGGACATGTTGTGGTCTATATATTCACACATGTATTACGATTTCCGGATAACACAATTATAGCATGAACAATAGACAATTATCATGAACAAGGAAATATAATAATAACCATTTTATTATTGCCTCTGGGGCATATTTCCAACACTATCCGATGGTAGAGCTAAATCGTACTCATCGTGACCGCATGACGCACAAGGCAGAGGCTCGAATCCGTCGAAGATCAAGTCTCCACGGATATCGGCCGTGTAGTTTAAGCTTCCAAACCTGACCTGGTGGCCAGGGGCGTAACTTTCAATCTGCTCCAGATGGCCAAGCGAATTGGCCCACAGTGCAAAGCCGCTGAATACGAAGATCTGTCCGGGGAGAAAAGTCTCACCCTGGACTACATCGCCATCGATGATAGTAGGAGCCTTCAAGCCTAATGGCGACGACACAGAGGAACTCTCAATGAAAGCACCAATGTCGGTGTCAAAACCGGCGGATCTTGGGTAGGGGGTCCCGAACTGTGCGTCTAAGGCAGATGGTAACAGGAGGCAGGGAACACGATGTTTTACCCAGGTTCGGGCCCTCTTGATGGAGGTAAAACCCTACATCCTGCTTGATTAATATTGATGATATGGGTAGTACAAGAGTAGATCTACCATGAGATCGGAGAGGCTAAACCCTAGAAGCTAGCCTATGGTATGATTGTCTGTTATAGTTGTTGTATCCTACGGACTAAAACTCTCCGGTTTATATAGACACCGGAGAGGGTTAGGGTTACACAATGTCGGTTACAAAGGAGGAGATATCCATATCCGTATTGCCTAGCTTGCCTTCCACGCCAAGTAGAGTCCCATCCGGACACGAGACGAAGTCTTCAATCTTGTATCTTCATAGTCTAACAGTCCGGCCAATGGAGATAGTCCGGCTGTCCGGAGACCCCCTAATCCAGGACTCTCACAATGATCTTTAATTTTAATTTTAATAGTAGGTTCCCACTCATCATAAAGTTTTCTAGGGATAGAAACTTCCAACTCAAGTTTTTCTTCATTAGATTGCATCAAAGCATCAACGATATGTTTAGTAAAAGCTTTATTTTGACTATAAGCATGAGGAGAATTTAGCACAGATTGCAACAAGGAAATACAATCTATCAAAGAGCAATTATCATAATTAAATTCCTTGAAATCCAAAATAGTGGGTTCATTGATATCTAAAGTTTTGACCTCTTCAATCCCACTTTTACCAATTTTTGCATCAAGATCTAGAAACTACGAATTTTTGGAATGCCTTCTAGGTAAAGGTGGCTCATCTTCAGTCCCATCATTATCAAGATTCATATTGCAAAACAAAGATTTAATAGGAGACACATCAATAACTTTTAGATCTTCATCTTTATTTTCATAGAAACTAGAAGAACATGCTTTCACAAAGCAATCTTTCTTAGCACGCATCCTAGCGGTTCTTTCTTTGCACTCATCAATGGAAATTATCATGGCTTTGAGAGACTCATTGATATCATGCTTAGGCAGAATAGATCTAAGTTTCAAAGAATCAACATCAAGAGAAATCCTATCAACGTTCCTAGCCAATTCATCAATCTTAAGAAATTTTTCTTCAACCAAAGCATTGAAATTCTTTTGTGAATTCATAAACTCCTTAACACTAGTCTCAAATTCAGAGGGCATCTTATTAAAATTTCCATAAGAATTGTTGTCGGAATTACCATAATTATTAGAGGAATTACTAGGAAACATCCTAGAATTAAAATTACCTCTATACGCGTTGTTACCAAAATTGTTCCTACCAACAAAATTCACATCCATAGATTAATTATTATTCTCAATCAAAGTAGACAAAGGCATATCATTAGGATCAGTAGGAGCACTCTTATTAGCAAACAATTTCATAAGTTCATCCATCTTTCTACTCAAAACATTAATTTCTTCTATCGCATGCACTTTTTTATTAGTAGATCTTTCGGTGTGCCATGAGAATAATTAACCATAATATTATCTAGGAGTTTAGTAGCTTCTCTTCAAGTTATTTCCATAAAAGGGCCTCCCGCATCCGAATCTAAAAGATTTCTAGAAGCAAAATTCAATCCGGCATAAAAAATTTGTATAATCGTCCAAAGATTCAAACCATGTGTAGGGCAATTACGTATCATTAATTTCATCCTCTCCCAAGCTTGTGCAACATGTTCATGATCAAGTTGCTTAAAATTCATAATATCGTTTCTAAGAGAGATGATCTTAGCGGGAGGAAAATACTTAGAGATAAAATCATCTTTGCACTTATTCCATGAATCAATACTATTTTTAGGCAAAGACGAAAACCAAGCTTTAGCACGATCTCTAAGCGAAAATGGAAATAGCTTAAGTTTAACAATATCATTATCCACATCTTTCTTCTTTCGCATATCACACAAATCAACAAAGTTGTTTAGATGGGTAGCGGCATCTTCACTAGGAAGGCCGGCGAATTGATCTTTCATGACAAGATTCAACAAAGCAGCATTAACTTCACAAGATTCAGCATCGGTAAGAGGAGCAATCGGAGTGCTAAGAAAATCATTGTTGTTGGTATTGGTAAAGTCACACAATTTAGTATTGTCTTGAGCCATCGTGACAAGCAAGCAATCCAACACACGAGCAAACAAGAAGCGAGCGAAAAAGAGGCGAACGGAAAAAGAGAGGGCGAATAAAATGGCAAGGCTGAAGTGGGGGAGAGGAAAACAAGAGGCAAATGGCAAATAATGTAATGCGAGGGATAAGAGTTTGTGATGGGTACTTGGTATGTCTTGACTTGTGCATAGACTCCCCGACAATGGCGCCAAAAATGGCTCGTTGTCGGGAGTCAAATCTTGACTTGACTTGGCGCGAATCTCCCCGGCAATGGCACCAGAAATCCTTCTTGCTACCTCTTGAGCACTGCATTGGTTTTTCCTTGAAGAGGAAAGGGTGATGTAGTAAAGTAGCGTAAGTATTTCCCTCAGTTTTTGAGAACCAAGGTATCAATCTAGTAGGAGATCATACTCTAGTCCCACACACCTACACAAACAAATAAGAACCTCGCAACCAACGCGATAAAGGGGTTGTCAATCCCTTCATGGTCACTTACGAGAGTGAGATCTGATAGATATGATAAGATAATATTTTTGGTATTTTTATGATAAAGAGAAGTAAAGATGCAAAGTAAAATAAATGACAATAGAAATAGCTAAGTGTTGGAAGATTAATATGATGGAAGATAGACCCTGGGGCCATAGGTTTCACTAGTGGCTTCTCTCAAGAGCATAAGCATTACGGTGGGTAAATGAATTACTGTCGAGCAATTGATAGAACTAAGCATAGTTATGAGAATATCTAGGTACGATCATGTATATAGGCATCACATCCGTGACAAGTAGACCGAAACAATTCTACATCTACTACTATTACTCCACACATCGACCACTATCCAGCATGCATCTAGAGTATTAAGTTCATAAGAACGGAGTAATGCTTTGAGTAAGATGACATGATGTAGAGGGATAAACTCATGCAATATGACATAAACCCCATCTTTTTATCTTCGATGGCAACAATACAATACATGTTGTTTCCCTTTCTATCACTGGGATCGAGCACCGCAAGATTGAACCCAAAGCTAAGCACTTCTCCCATTGCAAGAAAGATCAATCTAGTAGGCCAAACCAAACTGATAATTCAAAGAGACTTGCAAAGATAAACCAATCATACATAAAAGAATTCAGAGAAGATTCAAATATTGTTCATAGATAAACTTAATCATAAACCCACAATTCATCGGATCTCGACAAACACACCGCAAAAAGAAGAGTTACATTAAATATATCTCCAAGAGAATCGAGGAGAACTTTGTATTGAGATCCAAAGAGAGAGAAGAAGCCATCTAGCTAATCACTATGGACCCGAAGGTCTGAGGTAAACTACTCACACATCACCAGAGAGGCCATGGAGTTGATGTAGAGGCCCTCTGTGATCAATGCCCCCTCTGGCAGAGCTCCGGAAAAGGCCCCAAGATGGGATCTCTTCGGTACCGAAGGTTGCAGCGGTGGAATTAGGTTTTCGTGGTGCTCCTGGATGTTTGGGGGTACGTGGATATATATAGGAGGAAGTAGGTCGGTGGAGCAATGAGGGGCCCACGAGGGTGGAGGGCGCGCCCCCTGTCTCGTGGCCTCCTCGATTGTTTCTTGACGCCCACTCCAAGTCTCCTGGATCATGTTTGTTGAGAAAATCACGTTCCTGAAGGTTTCATTCCGTTTGGACTCCTTTTGATATTCCTTTTCTGCGAAACACTGAAATAGGCAAAAAAATAGCAATTTGGGCTGGGCCTCCGGTTAATAGGTTAGTCCCAAAAATAATATAAAAGTGTAAAATAAAGCCCATTAACATCCAAAACAGATAATATAATAGCATGGAACAATCAAAAATTATAGATACGTTGGAGACGTATCAGCGTGTAACCCGTAGACCTGTTGGGGGTGGTATTAATGCTCCATAACACAGAAGGTAACTCCTCCACCCAACAACCCGGCGTCCTCTACAGGGGAATCATAAGCCGGGGCTTGATACCTCTCAAAATCTCTTGATTGGCTCCCTCAGGTTGACCATTAGATTGGGGGTGAGCCACTGATGATACATCAAGTCGGATGTGCTCACGTTGACAAAAATCTTCCATAGCACCCTTGGAGAGGTTAGTGCCATTGTCGGTTATAATGCTGTGTGGAAAGCCAAAGCGGAAGATCACCTTCTTCATGAATTGAACCGTCGTTGCTGCATCACACTTACTCACTGGCTCTGCCTCTACCCATTTAGTGAACTTGTCAACCGCCACCAAGAGGTGAGTCTTCTTATCCTTGGATCTCTCAAAGGGCCCAACCATATCAAGCCCCCAGACTGCAAACGACCAAGTAATTGGAATCGTCCTCAACTCCTAAGCCGGAACATGAGCTCGACGTGCAAACTTCTAACAACCGTCCCACCTTCTAACCAAGTCCTCAACATCAGCATGAGCCGTCAGCCAATAAAAACCATGACAAAAAGCTTTGGCTACCTGAGATTTTGTATCGACATGATGACCACAATCTCCTTCGTAGATCTCACGTAGAATCTCATAGCCTTTTGCCGGAGACATGCAACGCTGAAACGCCCCTGTGACACTGCAATGATGCAACTCCCCGTTGACAATGGTCATTGACTTGGACCGCCGGATTATCTGCCTGGCCGAAGTTTCATCCTCGGGTAACTCGCCCCGAGTCATATACGCCAAATAGGGAACTGTCTAATCATGGATAACATGAAGAGCTGGCACCAACTAAGCCTCCGGGTCAGGAATAGCCAAATCCTCCTCTGTGGGTAACTTGACCGACGGGTTATAAAGAACGTCAAGAAAAACATTAGGGGGCACCGATTTATGTTGAGAACCCAAACGGCTTAAGGCGTCAACCGCTTCATTCTTTCTCCGGTCAACATGCTCAACTTGATAACCCTTGAAGTGACCAGCGATAACATCCACCTCTCGTCGATAAGCCGCCATGAGTGGATCCTTGGAGTCCCAAGTACCAGAGACCTGTTGAGCCACCAGATCCGAATCACCAAAGCATCTTACCCGGCTTAAGTTCATCTCCTTAGACATCTGAAGACCGTGGAGCAATGCCTCATATTCAGCTGCATTGTTAGTGCAAAGGAACATCAAACGGAGAACATAACAAAATTTATCACCTCGAGGGGAAGCAAGCACAACTCCAGCCCCCGAGCCCTCCAATTGCATGGACCCATCAAAATTAATAGTCCAATACGTGTTATCTGGCTTTTCCTCCGGCGCCTATAACTCTGTCCAATCATTAATGAAATCCACCAGTGCTTGAAACTTGACAGCCGTACGAGGCACATACTTTAGACCGTGAGGTCCAATCTCAATAGCCCACTTAGCAACCCGGCCAGTTGCTTCCCTGTTTTAGATGATATCTCCTAAAGGAGCGGAACTAACCACAGTGATGGGGTGACCCTGAAAATATTGCTTAAGCTTTCGGCTGGCCATAAAAACCCCATATACAAGCTTCTGCTAGTGCGGATATCTCTGCTTGGACTCAATAAGCACCTCACTGATGTAGTAAATCGACCGTTGAACCAGATGTTCTTTGCCAGTCTCCTTCTGTTCCACCACAATAGACACACTGACAGCCCGGGCATTAGCAGCCACATATAATAACAATGGCTCCTTATCAACAGGGGCCGCAAGAACCGGTGGCTCGGCCAACTATTTTTTCAAATCCTCAAACATTGCATTAGCAGCATCACTCCAAACAAAGTTATCTGTCTTTTTCATCATCTGATACAGAGGGATAGACTTTTCTCCCAACCGGCCTATGAACCGGCTTAACGCCGCAATACGACCCGCCACACGTTGAACGTCGTTGATACATGCCGGTTTAGCCAGAGAAGTGATGGCCTTGATCTTCTCCGGATTAGCCTCGATGCCCCTGTTAGACACCAGAAAACCCAAGAGTTTGCTTGCCGGTACACCAAAGACACATTTGGCCGGGTTAAGCATCATCTCATAAACCCGGAGATTATCAAAGTTTCCTTCAAATCATCTATCAACGTTTCCTTCATTCTGGACTTCACCACAATATCATCCACATAAGAATGAACATTGCGCCCAATCTGAGTATGAAGACAATTCTGCACACATCGTTGGTACATTGCCTGGGCACTCTTGAGCCCAAAAGGCATAGACACATAGCAGAAGGCTCCAAAGGGGGTTATGAAAGTTGTCTTCTCCTGGTCCTTAACTACCATCTTGATTTGATGATAACCTGAGTAAGCATCCAAAAAACTCAACCACTCACAACCCGCCGTAGCATCAATGATCTGATCAATACGAGGGAGAGCAAAAGGATCGGCTAGGCAAGCCTTGTTTAAATCTGTGTAGTCCACACACATGCGCCAAGTGCCATTCTTCTTAAGTACCAACACCGGGTTAGCCAACCACTTAGGATGAAAAACCTCGATAATAAACCCAGCCGCCAAGAGCCGGGCTACCTCCTGACCAATGGGCTTGCGTCTTTCTTCATTGAAACGCCGAAGAAACTGCTTGATCGGTTTAAACTTGGGATCAATATTGAGAGTGTGCTCAGCGAGTTTGCTCGGTACACCTGGCATGTCAGAAGGTTTCCATGCAAAGAAGCAACTTCCAGGGCTATCTTACCAACTGGATATGCCGACTTACCATGCACCATACCATGGAAAACAGTGTTCAGCGGTTTAAGGTTTTTATCTGTGAACCCCATGCGACAGAAGGTTTCATAATAAAGGATATTGATGCTACTTCCTCCGTCCATGAGTACCTTGGTGAACTTATATCCTCTCACCTGAGGTGCAACCACCAATGCCAGGTGACCCGGATTATCAACCCGGGGCGGATGATCTTCTCGACTCCACACAATGGGCTGCTCGGACCAGCGCAGGTATCGGGGTACTGCCGGTTCAACAGAGTTTACTGCCCTTTTATGAAGCTTCTGATCGCGCTTGCACAAACTCGTGGTGAAGATGTGGTACTGCCCACTATTCAACTGTTTCGGGTTACTCTGATACCCAGACTGCTGCTGCTAATTCCCTTGACCTGACTGCTAATGGTAGCCACCCTGATTGCCTTGATTGCCTTGATGTCCTTGATGACCTTGGAACCCAGAACTTGAACCGCCACCACCGTAACCTGGACCCAGCGAACTGGATCCTGAACCGCCACCCGGTCTGTGGTTGCCTTGAAAAAGATTTGAATTTTTGAACTCCTTCATAATGAAACAATCCTTCCATAGATGAGTAGACGGTCTTTGCCCCGTACCATGCCTTGGGCAGTGTCGTGCATTTGTCACGACAGATGTCCTAGCGAAAGGACTTAGTCGTGGAGCCATCGCTACGAGTTTACTTGAAGGGGTTTAAAGCGGACACAAAGACACGAGGGTTTTATACTAGTTCGGCCCCTTCGATGAAGGTAAAAGCCTACGTCTAGTTGTCATGGAATTGATATGATCTCGATGGCTAGGGAGCAAACAAGCTTCGCCTAGGCTCGAGTTGTGGTTGTCTGTCCTGAACCATCACCGGGTCGTCCCCTTATATACACGGGTGACGCCCGTCGGTCCATAGAGTCCTAACCGGTTCATACTCGTGTTCCGGTTACTATCTCCCTGTTCCTTACTTACAATACAAGTCATACATCAGGCCGGTTTACGGCTACATGCTCTAACCGACTACAGGCCTTGGGCCTTCATCTGCTTACGCCACTAATGAAGTTAACCCGGCCCAAGTAGGCCGGTTTACGCCTAGTGGTAATATCCCCAACATTAGGCCCCAGATTGATTTGAACTGGTTCATGTCAATCCTTCACACCATCTTGCGTCTTGGATATCTTCTGTTTAATTGGCAAATCTCCATGTCGTCATTATTTTTAGTTGCTGTAAACTGGCATGACATCATCAGTTTTGGTTACTGTAAACCGGCATGACGTCATTATGAAGTTCATAACGCCCTCTTAATGACAGCTCCTGGATTCGCGCGTTTGACCTAGCTCGGTTGCCTTATAAATAAGACCGAAGGGTCATTTCCTTTCTCTTCCCCTTCGTCCCTTCTTCTTCTTCTTCCTCACGTCGCCGGCTTTGCAGCTCCGCCACCACCGTCGACCTTTGCCTCGTCTCGGGCCGCTGCATCAACCTGAACGTACCAGAGTGCTGCGGCGTCTTTCTGCATGTTCTCCGTTCCCGGTAAGTCCTCTCTCCTTCTTAACCTAGATCTGTTCTTAGGGTTCCATGTTCTTGCTATGTTCATCGCGCGTTCATAGCTATTCTCTGACCTGGAATGCACCTGTGGACTCTTGCCGTGCTTAGTAGCGATCCCTTTAGCATCCGCCTGCTATTTCTCCTCCAAGCGCATAGATCTCCCGCACATATCCGCTCAATGGTCCACTTCTGTTTCCGCCTTAGTCTTCGAAATATTTCCTGTTTTTATGAGCTTGCTGTAGATCCGCGGCTGTAACATGATTTTGTGAAACTTGTTTCTGCATAACTAGTTATCCATAGTTTCAATTGCTTCCGATGCTTAGGCCAGGCGGTTTAACTTCACCATAGAGAAAAAATTCCTAAACCGGTATATATGTCATTAGTCCCCTGGTTGAACCGCCAGAATCCATCTGATGCTGCATTGTAGAAGACCGGATTATTGGTACTGCCTCCGGTTTACCGCAATCAGATCAACACCTTTTTATCCGGCATGTCCTTGAACCGGATCACTTATTTCTTGTAGATCTCGTCATGGCCAAACAAGTGTACGAGTGCAACTGGGTTCCCTCCCGTGTCACAGAATCACAGCTGAATGATCTAGTCCTGATCGGCGCTTTGGATAACAAAGATACGATTCACTGGAGGGTTCCTGGAGATGAATGTCCTCCTACGCCCCAGGAAGGAGAGGTCGTGGTCTTCGCAGATCACATGGCCCGGGGCTTCAAACCGCCCAGCTCCAAATTTTATCGGGATGTGTTAGCCAACTTTCAACTCCGTCCACAGGATATTGGCCCCAACTCCGTCACCAATCTATGTCACTTTCAAGTACTTTCTGAGGCATACCTTCAAGAGGAGCCTTCAATCGAGTTATTTAGAGATCTCTTTCATCTGAACCGCCGTACTGAATTCACTGACGGCCCTAATACCGAACTTGGTGGTATGGCCATTCAGAAAAGGAAAGAAATCACCTATCCCCACGTCAAACTCCATACTCACCCCAAGGAATGGAACGCAACTTGGTTTTATTGCAAGGATACCTCTCCTGACAATGAAAATCCCTTGCCTGGCTTCCGTCCGGAACGACTCAGCAACACTCACCCCTTTCCACAAAGGCTAAGCGTCAAGGAGAGAATTAAATACGCTCCTCAACTATCCAAGCTCCGGGCCTTCATGGCCAATGGTTTAACAGGAATAGACCTTGCACGCTGCTGGATATCATGGAGCATTTTGCCTCTAAGCCGGCGCCCAAAATTGATGTGCGAGTATACTGATAGTGTCGATGACCCACTCCGACACACTAAAATCCAGCTCCCTGATGACGAAGTCACAGAATCTATGAAAAAGATGCTGAATGAACTGGAGCACCTCTGTGCTCAAACCGGTCTGCCTCCTTACTGCACCACCAACAAACCGCCAGCGGTAATATTTTAATTGCTCTATTGTTGAACCGGTTACTATTTTATATGCTCAACATTTAATTACTGCTGATCCAGGGTGATAATCCATTTTGGAGCAAGAAACTTCCTCAAGACAAAACGGAAAAGGCAGGACGGCCAACCCGGCCCAAGACCAAGGTTATCAAGAAGCCAGCTCATAAGAGAAAAACCACCGCTTCATCTGACCCAGCCATTGACGATGATGTGGGTAATCCGGATCTTGAGGTAGAACTTGATTCACTTGGCTTGCTTTTTACACGCCTTATTATGATAATGCTTGTTAGGATGACGCTGAAGCCAGCAATGCGGGTTTTGTTGAGGTAACCATTCTCTCTTCCGATTCAGAAATCCTGCCTTTGCCAAAATTTCGCCGGGCAAACCGGAAAGTTAAATTTTCTCATCCTTTTGCTTATCTAGATTCCCAATTTCTTATGAAGACCCAGAAACACGAAGCTCGCCACACAACCCGGCACAGCGGCCAGGTAGTTACCTCTGCCGGTTTACCAAACAGTCCGGTTCGAAAACGCCGCTCCGAGGTCTCCGACCTTTTTATTGATTTAAATCCTAAAGCGGGTTTCTTTTGTCAACCTCTTAATCCATCCGACTCCGATTACCAGGTCACTTCTCATTCATCGTCTGGTGAATCATCGGCCACCCAACTACCACCTTTGAAAACAGTTGTTGGGTAAGTTAAACCGAACATATGCTTCCAGTATACTGCGCAATGGCTTATACTTTTCCTTGACTTTTTATTTTTCTTTCAGGGCTAAACCGAAACCAAGCAAGAAGGCCCGCCTGGATAGAGCGGCTGAAGAAGGTGTGGCCCCAGAATATGACCAAGCACCTGATCATGAAGTGTTTACTTGTGAAGATATCCCCAATGATCCTCCTCTGCAAGACAATGTTATCCCTGAAGAAGGTCCTATTCATATTCCAGCCTCTGCTGATCCGCCTGCCAGCTCTGTCCAGTTTGAGAAATCCCACACTCCTGCTGACAAACCGGCCGCACCAACCCAAACCGGCGAGTCAAAAGATGATGATGTTGTGATTACCGGCGTAGGCCACTCTGAACCTGGGAATTCTGCCACCCTTACCAGGCATACCATCAAAGAGGATTCTTTCCCTTTGAACAAAGGAAAATGGGATGTTGAATTAGAGACATACGCCAATCTGAATGCTCAAGATCTTCACTCTGGCTATTTAAACCGGCTTTATACTAGCCGTGACTGTGAAGCTGGCTTGGTCAAAATGATGAGGGATAAATTTGAGGTAAATTCCTTCTTTCCTTTCCGCCATTGCATTCATCTTTGTAGCCCCCAAGGGCCGGTTTGTGACCTTGGTCAAACCGGGACTTCATCCTGAACATTTTTTAAATCCGTCGGCATAATCCTCGAGGGCCGGTCTAACTTAGCATAAGTAAACCGGGGCTCAAAAATAAAAAGCTGTCCTTAGAACATAACTTGATCAAATAGCCATTAGCCCCCAAGTGCCAAGTTGAATACTTGTATTGAGCTTGGGACTTTGTAATCTAGCAATATACAAAAAATTGAAGGTGCATTAGCCCCCAAGTATCAGGCATATAACTTTTGTTATGTGGTTGATACTTCCATTTCTTGGATCGTCTGTGCAAAGCTTAAAATGCCATATGTATGCAGGCTGAAGTGAAAATCAAGGAGGACCAGATTGCCGATTTGCAGGAGGCCCTAAAGACCCAGCAGGCTGAAACAGATAAGGCAAAGCAAGAATTGACCAGCGCTTTGAGCACTTGTGAACGGCTGAAAGAAGGCTTCAAGAAAGAGCGGGCTAACTGGGCCACTGAAAAAGGCCGGTTTAACCAAAAGAGCAGAAAACGCTGAAGCGGCCCTTAAACCGGTGGTGGATGAACTGACGACCGTACAGCAGCAAATACACTCTATGACTGCTGCAATCTTTGGTAAGCTCCTTGTAACTTCTGTAATAAATTTGAATCTGCTGTATTATAAATCCGGTTTGAGACCTTGGTGGAACAATTGTATACCGGAGCCCAACGGATCATCACCTTAGCTTCTTACAACAACCCGGCGCCCTCTTTAATCCAGGACACTCTTAGCAAGCTTTCAATGCTTCCAGCCCAGATTGAGGAGCTGAAAAAATCCGCTGCCCGAACCGGAGCCATCAATGCTTTAATCCGGGCAAAGGCATGGGTGCCCGACTTTGATCCTGTGGAAGCAGCTCAAGGCTATCCCAGTCTGAAAGAAGATGGCTCTGAATTCAATGAAGAGGATTTAAGGGCCATAAACCGTGCAGTGCGCCCGCTGGCTTGCCAGCTAGCTGAAGAGGCAGATTTGACGCATTATCAAGCGGAATATAATAATCAAAACAAGCGAGTGCCGGCCCCAACTGTTGAAGCGGAGAATCTGATTCCTCCAACCCGTAAGCACACTTACGCCCCTGATATTGAACCGTCTTCCCTGATCCATGAAGAGGCTGTTTTCCAAGCTTTAATGGGAATCGACTGGACCACTGTTGACTTCCAGCCAATGGGTAGAAACGAGGAAGCTGAAGCGGCGGAGGATGAGGAGCAGGCTTGAACCGGAAGCCGATTTGAAGAGCTATTTGCAACATCCTTCCACAAAACAATGATTTTGTTTGAGCACCATGCCGCCTTGTAATAGGATAGTTAAAACATCTGTCTGAAATATGCCTTCGTGCATAAGTACTGGAGCTTTTACTTGAAAAACTTTAATTCATATTTCCTGCAATCAGAAAAATTTGAACTTCGGTAGCGGTTATACCGTCAGCCGGATTATGATCTTGATATGTGTATCAGTAATACAACAAATAGATGATACATAAATACCTGCCATGTTTGATCATAAAGCTGGCTTTAGCCAAGCCTGAAGCGGTGGTTTTCTAAACCATTACCGTCAAAAAGGGAGAAAGTAGCGCCCGTACAGACCGTACTGACTTAATACGAGCCCCCTGGTTACTCCATGACGTTAACAGGGAAAAGGTAAACCAGGCAGAATCCTCCGGATTAAAAGGGGGATCAAAAATCATTGGCTGAACCGGAAAAAATATGCTTGCTGACACAAAGAAATCCAAAAAAAGCAAAGAACGAACAAACCATGAAAACAACATGGAAGCAAAAGTAATGATAAAAAACCATTTGCAAAAATATGCTATACTGAGCTATTCATATGGTATTACCGTGGTCGGACAGGATCAAGGCCCCCAATAGGAGTGACAATGATTCAAGTCAGCCAGGTCCCCAAATGACTCGTGGCATATATGCCAGATCAAGAGGCGTGGCAATGGTTCGGGCCCGACCATGCCCCCAAGTGATTTTGTGGCCTTAGGCCGACCAAGAGGCGTGACTGGTTCAGACTTGACCAAGTCCCCAAATGATCTGGTGGCTGTCGCCTATCAAAGGGTGTTCGTTGGTTCGGACACGACCAAGGCCCCCAGTGATATATAAAAGACAAATGTCAAGGGGTAAACCGGAGGCTGCTTTAAACAGAATCACTCCGTGTAACCTCGCATGATGAGAAAGACAGAGACCCCGCTTTAGCTGAGGCTCCGGTTTGATATATCAAAGATAATATATACATTGTCATGATATGTACATAGATAGAGCCGATGGCTCAAGTATAGTAAGGCCGAAGATGAGCTATATTCCACGGTCTGTTGGTCTCCTCTTCTGATGTACGTGAGTCTTGATGTCCTCGAATATCAATCAGATAGTACGACCCGTTGTGCAAATTCTTGCTGACCACGAAAGGTCCCTCCCAAGGTGGGGATAACTTGTGCATATCCGTTTGATCTTGGATGAGTCGAAGCACCAAATCTCCTTCTTGAAAAGTTCTGGTTCTAACCCGGCGACTGTGATAGCGACGAAGATCTTGCTGGTAAATTGCCGAACAGGCAGCCGCTATATCACGCTCCTCGTCCAATAGGTCCAAAGCATCTTGTCGTGCTGTCTCATTGTCCACTTCAACATAAGCTGCCACACGAGGCGAATCGTGCCGGATGTCACTAGGGAGAACTGCCTCTGCTCCATAGACCATGAAAAATGGCGTGTATCCTGTGGACCGGTTTGGTGTAGTATTGATACTCCATAATACAGATGGTAGCTCTTCAACCCAACATCCTGGTGTTCTTTGCAATGGGACCAAAAGCCGGGGTTTGATGCCTCGTAAGATTTCCTGATTAGCTCGTTCTGCCTGTCCATTGGACTGGGGGTGTGCTACTGATGACACGTCAAGTCGGATGTGCTCACGTTCACAGAACTCCTTCATAGCACCCTTGGATAAATTGGTACCATTGTCAGTAATGATACTGTGTGGGAAACCAAACCGGAAAATCACCTTCTTGATGAACTGCACCGCTGTTGCTGCATCACACTTGCTGACAGGCTCCGCTTCAACCCACTTGGTAAATTTGTCAACTGCCACCAAAAGGTGGGTTTTCTTATCCTTGGATCTTTTAAAAGGCTCAACCATATCCAGCCCCCAAGTTGCAAACGGCCATGTTATTGGGATCATCCTTAATTCTTGAGCCGGCACATGAGCACGCCTTGAAAATTTCTGACATCCATCACACCGTTTAACCAAGTCCTCCGCATCAGCGTGCGCTGTCAACCAGTAGAACCCGTGACAAAACGCCTTTGCCACCAGAGACTTTGAACCGGTGTGGTGTCCACAATCCCCTTCATGGATTTCTCTTAAGATTTCACAGCCTTCCTCAGGAGAAACACAACGTTGAAACACCCCGGATGCATTGCAATGATGTAATTCACCATTGACAATCGTCATAGACTTGGATCGCCGGACTATCTGCCTGGCCAGAATCTCATCCTCTGGTAACTCCCCCCGGTTCATGTACGCAAGATAAGGAACTGTCCAATCCGGAATAACATGCAGGGCTGCCACCAATTGAGCCTCCGGATCAGGGATAGCCAAATCCACCTCACCTGGGAGCTTGACTGACGGGTTGTGCAACACGTCCAAAAAGACATTAGGCGGGACCGGTTTACGCTGAGAGCCCAACCGGCTTAACGCATCCGCCGCTTCATTCTTCCGACGGTCCACATGATCCACTTGATAACCCTTGAAACAACCTGCAATATTATCCACTTCCCGACGATATGCAGCCATGAGCGGGTCCTTAGAATCCCAAGTGTCAGACACCTGTTGAGCCACTAGGTCCGAGTCACCAAAGCACTTAACCCGGCTTAAATTCATCTCTTTAGCCATCCGGAGGCCATGGAGCAAGGCTTTGTACTCAGCTGCATTATTAGTACAAGGGAACATTAAGCGGAGAACATAACAAAACTTATCACCTCGCGGGGAAGTTAATACGACTCCAGCCCCCGAGCCTTCCAATTGCCTGGATCCGTCAAAATGAATAGTCCAATATGTGTGATCCGGCTTCTCCTCTAGCGCTTGTAATTCCGTCCAATCATTGATGAAATCAACAGGTGCTTGAGACTTCACTGACGTCCGAGGCACGTACTTCAGTCCGTGTGGCCCCAGCTCTATAGCCCACTTGGCAATCTGGCCAGTCGCCTCCCGATTCTGTATAATATCACCCAAGGGAGCTGAACTGACCACTGTGATGGGGTGCCCTTGAAAATACTGTTTCAACTTCCGACTGGCCATAAAAACACCATAGACCAACTTCTGCCAATGCGGATACCTTTGCTTGGATTCAATAAGCACCTCGCTGATATAATAAACCGGCCGCTGAACCGGATATTCCTTGCCTGCCTCTTTGCGTTCCACCACAATAGCCACGCTAACTGCCCGAGCATTGGCCGCTACGTATAATAATAGTGGCTCCTTGTCGACCGGAGCTGCAAGAACAGGCGGATTGGCTAACTGCCGCTTCAGGTCCTCAAATGCCTCATCAGCAGCTGGACTCCAGACGAAATTGTCCGTCTTCCTCAGCATTTGGTACAAAGGGATAGCCTTCTCCCCGAGGTGGCTGATAAATCGACTCAGCGCAGTGATTCGGCCTGCCAAACGCTGAACATCGTTGATACACTTCGGTTTAGCTAGGGATGTAATAGCCGTAATCTTCTCCGGATTAGCCTCAATTCCTCTGTTAGACACCAGGAAACCCAGTAACCTGCCCGCCGGAACACCAAAAACACACTTGGCCGGATTGAGCATCATCCTGTAAGTTCGCAAGTTGTCAAAGGTCTCCTTCAAATCATCCACCAGCATCTCCTTCTGTCTGTATTTTACTACAATATCATCCACATAGGCGTGCACATTGCGGCCGATCTGCTCATGCAGGCAATTCTGTACACACCGTTGATAGGTGGCTTGGGCACTCTTAAGCCTGAAGGGCATAGATACATAGCAGAAGGCTCCAAAGGGAGTAATAAATGTTGTTTTCTCCTGGTCCTTAACCGCCATCTTGATCTGATGATATCCAGAGTATGCATCCAAAAAACTCAAACGCTCACAACCCGCCGTGGCATCAATGATCTGGTCAATACGGGGGAGGGCAAAAGGATCTGTCGGACAGGCTTTGTTAAGATCTGTGTAATCCACACACATACGCCAAGTGCCGTTTTTCTTAAGAACCAGCACCAGGAACCCCACGGTGGGCGCCAACTGTCGTGGATTTGTCACGGCAGATGTCCTAGCGAAAGGACTTAGTCGTGGAGCCATCACTACGAGTTTACTTGAAGGGGTTTAAAGCGGACACAAAGACACGAGGGTTTTATACTAGTTCGGCCCCTTCGATGAAGGTAAAAGCCTACGTCTAGTTGTGATGGAATTGATATGATCTCGATGGCTAGGGAGCAAACAAGCTTCGCCTAGGCTCGAGTTGTGGTTGTCTGTCCTGAAACGTCACCGGGTCGTCCCCTTATATACACAGGTGATGCCCGTCGGTCCATAGAGTCCTAACCGGTTCATACTCGTGTTCCGGTTACTATCTCCCTGTTC
Source organism: Triticum aestivum (assembly GCF_018294505.1). NCBI lineage: Eukaryota > Viridiplantae > Streptophyta > Magnoliopsida > Poales > Poaceae > Triticum > Triticum aestivum. Next base: position 638,805,297 of record NC_057800.1, on the reverse strand, counting down.
CTTACTTACAATACAAGTCATACATCAGGCCGGTTTACGGCTACATACTCTAACCGACTACAGGCCTTGGGCCTTCATCTGCTTACGCCACTAATGAAGTTAACCCGGCCCAAGTAGGCCGGTTTACGCCTAGTGGTAATATCCCCAACAGGCAGGGCTGATTCAACAGATGCTCAAGATTAATGCTTGATCTTCTGGTCTGTGGGGGCGGTCTACCCTTACGACCCTGGACATTATTCTATGCATTGGTATTTCCCACAAAGTCCAAACTATTATCAGCCTTGCGCTTACTATTACCTCCTTGATTCGTCGCCGGGTTATGCTGCTGCCCTCTGGTGTTGCTGCTCTTCTTTCCCTTTCCTATCTTTTCATCGTCAGACTCGGGGTCCTTGGTACCATCCGAGTTAACGTATTTTACCAGAGCCGCCATGAGCGTCCCCATGTCATTGCAGTGGAGTTTTAGCCGCCCAAATTTCTTCTTGAGGGGCGTAAAATGGCAATTTTTCTCCAATGTCAAGACTGCTGAATCGGCATTGATCCGGTCCGATGAGTGCAGGATTGTTGAAACCCGGCGCACCCAGTGGGTTGTCGACTCACCTTCTTCCTGGACACAGGAGGCCAAATACACAATTGACATGGGTTGCTTGCACGTGTCCTTGAAATTCTGGATAAACCGGGCTTTTAACTCGGCCCATGACCCAACGGAGTTAGCCGGTAATCCCTTTAACCAATTGTGAGATGTCCCTTCCAACATCATCGTGAAGTACTTAGCGCATGCAGCCTCATCAACATCCAACAGTTCCATTGCCATCTCATAACTCTCAACCCATGCTTTAGGAGGTAAATCGGCCGTGTAGTTGGGTACCTTACGAGGACCTTTGAAATCCTTGGGCAACCATACATTATGCAAAGCCGGGGCCAAACACGGCACACCCAAAGTCCTAAAGGTTACACCTGTCCCGACCGAAGTCGTCGGACGAACCAGAGAAGGTTGTCGGGCCGCGTACTGTGCTGCTAGCTCGGCCTCTCATCGTGCTCTGCCTTGGTCCACCATGTTCTGCGCATCAGCACCACCGCCTGCTAGGTTACGGCCACGAGGCGGATTGCGATTCCGTGCACTGCTTGACACGGCTGGCTCATCAATATGTCTGCGGTAACTCCGGCTTGGGCGGGAGGGTGGAATGAATCCTCTCATAGCTGTACGAATAAGCCTGCTGCTGAGCCAAGGTTGTCTAAAGGAGCTCTCTAGCCCGCCGTGTCTCTACCGCTATTGGGGACTCACCTTCGACTGGAAGGGCCGCCAATCGTGAAGCGGCAGCGACCATGTTGCCCGAGGGGTTATAATAATGAACCGGCGGCGTCGGCACATGCTGCGGCATCGGCCTATGCTACGGCGGGTTATTGTCTTGACGAGGCGGGTTCATCATGCGCGGTTGAACCGACGACCCCGTTCCTGGTGCTTCAGTCCGGTTTACCATGGGCTGGTTACTAGTCCCTGCTTCGGGCATGTCGAAGAGGTTTCTCGGCTCGTAAACCGAAGGCAGGTGGGTCTAATGCCTTCTCCTCATGAAATCATTCGACACATTCTGATCTAACATAAGTCAGAAGGACTCCGATTGAATCCGCTGCGCTTGAGCCTCCAACTCGGTCCGCATCGTGGTCATCCTCACATCCTCGGCTGCCAGTTCTTCCTTAGCTTGAGTTATCTGGTCTCTCACCTTGGCGACTTCTACATTATGCTCGTCCCGGTTTGCCGTGCTAACCTCGGCCGTCATCGGTGTTGCTAAAGCGTCAAGTAAACCAGAAAAGACTTGAGCCGGAGGGTGCGCGGGGCCACCTCCCCCGGCCGCTGTTGCTGCTGCTGATCCGAAAATCAATGCCGCCGCAGTTGAAGAATTCTGCCCTGGCTGTGTACCGGCCATGAAGATTGCGACTTGGTTCGGCGGCTCGTAGGGATCCGGAATACTGTCACCATCGGAATAGCCCCCAAGCTAACCATCTTGCAGTTGGTACAACGACTCGGTTTCACCAGTAGATGACTCGCCATCGGAGCAAACAATGGTCTCACCACCAGATACCGGTCTATCTTCCGATTTCGCCCCGTGGATGAATCCCACGAAGGCACGATTCATGGCAGGCCGAACCCGGGCGGGTCTTGCACGCTGAGACGTCTTGACGATGTCGGTGCAGATGTCCGGCTCAGGGCCCGGTTCGCCGATCTTGCCGATGAAGACGTGGATTCTGAAGGAAATATGCCCTGGAGGCAATAATAAAGTTATTATTTATTTCCTTATATCATAATAAATGTTTATTATTCATGCTAGAATTGTATTAACCGGAAACATAATACATGTGTGAATACATAGACAAACAGAGTGTCACTAGTATGCTTGTACTTGACTAGCTCGTTAATCAAAGATGGTTATGTTTCCTAACCATGAACAAAGAGTTGTTATTTGATTAACGGGATCACATCATTAGGTGAATGATCTGATTGACATGACCCATTCCATTATCTTAGCACCTGATCGTTTAGTATGTTGCTATTGCTTTCTTCATGACTTATACATGTTCCTATGACTATGAGATTATGCAACTCCCGTTTACCGGAGGAACACTTTGTGTGCTACCAAACGTCACAACGTAAATGGGTGATTATAAAGGTACTCTATAGGTGTCTCCAAAGGTACATGTTGGGTTGGCGTATTTCGAGATTAGGATTTGTCACTCCGATTGTCGGAGAGGTATCTCTGGGCCCTCTCGGTAATACACATCACATAAGCCTTGCAAGCATTGCAACTAATGAGTTAGTTGCGAAATGATGTATTACGGAACGAGTAAAGAGACTTGCCAGTAACGAGATTGAACTAGGTATTGAGATACCGACGGTCGAATCTCGGGCAAGTAACATACCGATGACAAAGGGAACAACGTATGTGTTATGCGGTCTGACCGATAAAGATCTTCGTAGAATATGTAGGAGCCAATATGAGCATCCAGGTTCCGCTATTGGTTATTGACCGGAGACGTGTCTCGGTCATGTCTACATTGTTCTCGAACCCGTAGGGTCCGCACGCTTAAGGTTTCGATGACAGTTATATTATGAGTTTATGAGTTTTGATGTACCGAAGTTATTTCGGAGTCTCGGATGTGATCACGGACATGACGAGGAGTCTCGAAATGGTCGAGACATAAAGATTGATATATTGTACGGCTATATTCGGACACCGGAAGTGTTCCGGGGAAGTTTCGGATAAAACCGGAGCACCGGGGGGTTACCGGAACCCCCCGGGGGGTTAATGGGCCTCATGGGCCTAAAGTGGAGAAGAGGAGGGGCTGCCAGGGCAGGCCGCACGCCCCCTCTCCCCCTAGTCCGAATTGGACAAGGAGGGAGGGGCGGCGCCCCCCTTTCCTCTCTCCCTTCCTTCCCCCTCTCCTACTTGGACAAGGAAAGAGAGGGGAGTCCTACTCCCGGTAGGAGTAGGACTCCTCCTGCGCGCCTCCTACTAGGGCCGGCCGCACCCCCCCTTGGATCCTTTATATATGGAGGCAAGAGGCACCCCATAGACAGAAGTTGATCCACGTGATCATATTCTTAGCCGTGTGCGGTGCCCCCTTCCATCATAGTCCTCGATAATATTGTAGCGGTGCTTAGGCGAAGCCCTGCGACAGTAGAACATCAAGATCGTCACCATGCCGTCGTGCTGACGGAACTCTTCCCCGACACTTTGCTGGATCAGAGTCTGGGGATCGTCATCGAGCTGAACGTGTGCTAGAACTCGGAGCTGCCGTAGTTTCGGTGCTTGATCGGTCGGGCCGTGGAGACGTACGACTACAACAACCAAGTTAACGCTTTCGTTGTCGATCTACAAGGGTACGTAGATCACACTCTTCCCCTCTCATTGCTATGCATCACCATGATCTTACATGTGCATAGGAAATTATTTGAAATTACTACGTTCCCCAATAGTGGTATCAGAGCCTAGGTTTTATGGTTTGATGTTATATGCACGAGTAGAACACAAGTGAGTTGTGGGCGATATAAGTCATACTGCTTACCAGCATGTCATACTTTGGTTCGGCGGTATTGTTGGACGAAGCGGCCCGGACCGACATTACGCGTACGCTTACGCGAGACCGGTTCTCCCGACGTGCTTTGCACATAGGTGGCTTGCGGGTGACAGTTTTTCCAACTTTAGTTGAACCGAGTGTGGCTACGCCCGGTCCTTGTGAAGGTTAAAACAGCACCAACTTGGCAAACTATCGTTGTGGTTTTGATGCGTAGGTAAGATTAGTTCTTGCTTAAGCCCGTAGCAGCCACGTAAAACTTGCAACAACAAAGTAGAGGACGTCTAACTTGTTTTTGCAGGGAATGTTGTGATGTGATATGGTCAAGACATGATGCTAAATTTTATTGTGTGAGATGATCATGTTTTGTAACCGAGTTATCGGCAACTGGCAGGAGCCATATGGTTGTCGCTTTATTGTATGCAATGCAATCGCGCTGTAATGCTTTACTTTATCACTAAGTGGTAGCGATAGTCGTGGAAGCATAAGATTGGCGAGACGACAACGATGCTACGATGGAGATCAAGGTGTCGCGCCGGTGACGATGGTGATCATGATGGTGCTTCGAAGATGGAGATCACGAGCACAAGATGATGATGGCCATATCATATCACTTATATTGATTGCATGTGATGTTTATCTTTCATGCATCTTATCTTGCTTTGATTGACGGTAGCATTATAAGATGATCTCTCACTAATTATCAGGAAGTGTTCTCCCTGAGTATGCACCGTTGCGAAAGTTCTTCGTGCTGAGACACCACGTGATGATCGGGTGTGATAGGCTCTACGTTCAAATACAACGGGTGCAAAACAGTTGCACACGCGGAATACTCAGGTTATACTTGACGAGCCAAGCATATACAGATATGGCCTCGGAACACGGAGACCGAAAGGTCGAGCGTGAATCATATAGTAGATATGATCAACATAGTGATGTTCACCAATGAAACTACTCCATCTCACGTGATGATCGGACATGGTTTAGTTGATTTGGATCACGTAATCACTTAGAGGATTAGAGGGATGTCTATCTAAGTGGGAGTTCTTTTAGTAAATTAATTGAACCTAAATTTATCATGAAACTTAGTACCTGATAGTATCTTGCTTGTTTATGCTTGATTGTAGATAGATGGCTCGTGCTGTTGTTTCGTTGAATTTTAATGCATTCCTTGAGAAACCAAAGTTGAAAGATGATGGTAGCAATTACACGGACTGGGTCCGTAACTTGAGGATTATCCTCATTGCTGCACAGAAGAATTACGTCCTGGAAGCACCGCTGGGTGCCAGGCTTGCTGCTGGAGCAACACCAGATGTTATGAACGTCTGGCAGAGCAAAGCTAATGACTACTCGATAGTTCAGTGTGCCCTGCTTTACGGCTTAGAATCGGGACTTCAAAGATGTTTTGAATGTCATCGAGCATATGAGATGTTCCAGGAGTTGAAGTTAATATTTCAAGCAAATGCCCGGATTGAGAGATATGAAGTCTCCAATAAGTTCTATAGCTGCAAGATGGAGGAGAACAGTTCAGTCAGTGAGCATATACTCAAAATGTCTGGGTATAATAATCACTTGATTCAATTGGGAGTTAATCTTCCAGATGATTGCGTCATTGACAGAATTCTCCAATCACTGCCACCAAGCTACAAGAGCTTCGTGATGAACTATAATATGCAAGGGATGAATAAGACTATTCCCGAGCTCTTCGCAATGCTGAAAGCTGCGGAGGTAGAAATCAAGAAGGAGCATCAAGTGTTGATGGTCAACAAGACCACTAGTTTCAAGAAAAAGGGCAAAGGGAAGAAGAAGGAAACTTCAAAAAGAACAGCAAGCAAGTTGCTACTCAAGAGAAGAAACCCAAACCTGGACCTAAGCCTGAAACTGAGTGCTTCTACTGCAAGAAGACTGGTCACTGGAAGCGGAACTGCCCCAAGTAGTTGGCGGATAAGAAGGATGGCAAGGTGAACAAAGGTATATGTGATATACATGTTATTGATGTGTACCTTACTAATGCTTGCAGTAGCACCTAGGTATTTGATACTGGTTCTGTTGCTAATATTTGCAACTCGAAACAGGGACTACGGATTAAGCGAAGATTGGCTAAGGACGAGGTGACGATGCGCGTAGGAAACGGTTCCAAAGTCGATGTGATCGCAGTCGGCACGCTACCTCTGATGAAGCTATGTACCTAGGGTAGGGGCATGAACCTGTCCTAAGGAGCCCTACCCAAGGACATCCCTGGAAGAAGTCACCTTTCAATCGACTTGAAGGTATCCCACTCGACAGATTCAAGACACTCGACCAGGAGGCTACCACTCGACTACGATGCTAACCACTCGACTGACAGGAGATCTAAAGCCACTCCGCAAGCAAACGGTCGGCCATTAAGTAGTCTTTATGGTCATCATAGCACTTAAATAGGGACGTTACCAGTAACGCCCAGGCTTAATGTATTTTAACCCTGCATTACTGAGGACCGGAGGGGTCTGGCGAACTCTATATAAGCCACCCCCCTTCTCAGTAGCAGGGGTTGGCACCCCTGTAATTCATACACACATAATCCAGTCGACCGCCTCCGGGCACCGAGACATAGGGCTGTTACTTCCTCCGCGAAGGGCCTGAACTCGTACATCCTGGTGTATTTACAACTTCTCCATAGCTAAGATCTAGCCTCTCCATACATACCCCCCTACCTCACTGTCAGAGTTAGAACCACGACAGTTGGCGCCCACCGTGGGGCAGGAGTCTTAGCGCCTAGTTGGAGAAGTTGCGATTTTTCCGATCCCTTTGATCATGTTTTTGTGCGGAGATTTGGTAGAGGGCCGCGAGATCCGTCTCAGCGCACTCACGTTCATCGCCGACAACTCCGCTTGGCTTCAGGAGGCTCCACTCGACATCGACGCCCTCCCCGTCCGCGGTGCGATGCACTTCCGCGCATGTGTTCATGGCGTCCTCCTGCGGCAGCCGTCGATTCAGTATCGGTCAGCTCCCGTGTCATATTCCCGCCCTGTCTCCCACCGGCGCAAGCGCTCCGGCCGGTCGAGACTTCAGAGGTGGGTGAGGCATGCCGCGGCCCGCCAGTCGGCAGCCCCACAAGTCGCGGCAATCAAGCCCGACGAATCCCTCTACGGCCTGTTCGACCTGTCGAATGGCTCCGCGGAGACCGCATCCGAGTGCGGCAGCAGCGACCCGGCGACTGAGGTTCTGGCGGTCGATGGAACACACAGTCCTCCCGGTTTCCCTCGCACCGATGGAGGTGCGGGTGGAGGCGACCCGTCGCATCCCCACGATGAGTATCTCCCCGAACCTCTCACGTCATTGCAGTGAGAGGAGCTTCGCCGCTGGAACATGGATGCACTCCGCACTCTTATCGTCGGAGAAACCCCTGAGGCCTGGGCCTTGGAGGACGCGCGCTTGGCTAACTTGGCCGAGCGCACTTGACTGGAGAATCTCCAGCGAATACTCAACGAGCAAGCGCGTCAGTGAGCTCCTGAGTCCAGTCGATGACAGCCCTTCCCGCCTACGCAGGTATATCGAACCCCAGTTCAGAATTTGGCAGTTGCGGCCCGTATTGCAGAATCGATTCAGCCCTCCCAGTCGGAGGCTGGCAGGGGCCTGTTGCAAATCAGAGCGTTGCTCCGGGCAGTGGGAAACCAGAATTCCGCTGTTTCTCAGTCGCGGAATAGGATCCATAGTCGATCTGTTACAACGGATACAGTCCAGTCGGCTCACAGCCCAAGATCGCCCCCGAGGCGTGAGGGACGCGGAGACCGGCACGATCAGTACAGAAGAAATGAGCAGTATGATCGTCGGCTCGATCGACGTCGAGTGCCAACCCCTCCCCCGAGGAGTGGGTCATATGAGCCCCGACAGCAGGATGGCAGACACCCTCATAGTGTTGGGCGGAGAGTTCCAATCGACCCCAGGGACCCAGGCTTTGATGCGAGATCCATCCTCGTTCAGGGTCTGGTTGACAAGAATAGAGCTCACCGAGAAGGCCACGACAGGGATGTGCCTGCCAGCAGCAGAGTACGTGTTTCAGGGCCAGAGTGTTTCAGTCGAGCCATCAAGGCCGCAGTGATTCCTCACAACTTCCGGTTGGCGACTGGAGTCAGCAAGTTCACCGGCGAGTCTAAGCCTGACACTTGGCTCGAAGACTACCGAGTGGCTGTCCAGATTGGTGGCGGCAATGATGAGGTGGCTATGAAGCATTTGCCTCTCCTGTTAAAGGGCTCGGCCAGAGCGTGGCTGAATCAGTTAGCACCCAGCAGCATCTACACTTGGGAGGATCTCTCTCGAGTGTTTGTCATGGCCTTTGAAGGAACATGCAAGCGACCGGCAGGCCTTACAGAATTGCGGTCTTGCATGCAGAAACCGAGTGAAACTCTAAGGGATTACATCCAAAGGTGGATCACTTTGCATCACACAGTTGAGAATGTACCAGATCACCAAGCAGTTTGTGCCTTTAAAGAAGGCGTCAAGAACAAAGTGTTGAACCTGAAGTTCAGTCGGACCGGAGAAATGTCTCTGAATCGGATGATGAAAATTGCCACCAAATACGCTAACGGAGAAGATGAAGATCGACTCCGGAGTGGCAAGCAGAAAGTAGTCGCCCAGGAAACCGGAGGCAATTCCAGTCGGAAGCAGAAGCGGAAGGCTGAGCCAGCCGCTCCTGGGAAGGCCCTGGCCGTAACCCAGGGAAAATTCAAGGGAAAACCCAAGGGGCCCTGGAACCCCAAGAAAGTCAAGGATCAATATGGGAATGATGTTTTGGATCTGCCATGTCACATCCACACCAAGAAAGATGAAGAGGGTAATCTTATTTACCCAAAGCATACCACTCGACAGTGTCGGCTCCTGATCCAGCAGTTTCAGGGCAAGCAGCCCAAAGACAAGGAAAAAGAGTCAGACAGAGTTGAGGACAAAGAAGATAGTGACGATGGATACCCCCAAGTCAATTCCACCTTGATGATTTTTGCTGATGTCGAAAGCAAAAATCGACTGAAAGTCATTAACCGTGAAGTGAATATGGTTGCCCCGGCAACGCCCAGCTACCTAAAGTGGTCTCAGACTGCCATCACGTTCGACCCGTCCGATCACCCTGCGCACATTGCCACCCCTGGGAGGCAAGCTCTGGTGGTTGATCCAATTGTCGAAGGCACTCGACTGACCAAAGTCCTGATGGATGGTGGCAGCGGCCTGAACATACTGTATGCAAAAATGTTGAAAGGGATGGTGTAACGCCCCAAGACCGATGCTTCAGAAGACTTCCAGCTATTCCGAGTTTTGCCATGTGTTTCTTTTGTGCTTGCTCTTTTATTTTTGCATTGCATCATGTCATCATGCCATCATGCCATTTAATTTTTAAAACTCAACTAAATAAATTGTATGGATCTTCGATCCATTTAAATCGAGGGAAGGGTGACTTCTCTTTATAACATACCCTCCCGATATTTAGGGAGCTATAATAAAATATTCCATTGTTTTGGAATCACCTTAACTCACTTGCAAAATATCCCAATGCCTTTATTATCTTAATTCTTGGTCTCCAACTCTGCCCATAAATTATTTCATCATTTTCCGGAGCTCCACCAAAAATCCGAACATTTTTGGACCTTCCCAAACCTCACTTCCTATTCAAATCATTTGAATTTAAATCAAATGAGTTTGAATTTAATCTTTCAATCATGCCTCTTTCTATTTTTCTTGGTACGAGCATATTTTTGTGAGTCCAAGGAAATTATCCCCTTGCGCATTTTCTTTCCCTAACCCTCCTTTTCTTTTCTTCTCTCTTTTTGCTTTTCTGCTAAAGTAAATATAAGAGAGAGAGAAGAGAGAGGTAAGCCCAGCCAGGCCTCTGGCCATTTCCTCTCCACCTGGGCCGACCCAACCGGCCTCTCAGGCCCAGCCCACCTAACCCTCCTAACCTAGCCCGACCCCCTCCTCTGCATCTCTCTCCCTCTCGTTCCCTGCCCGCCGCCACACCCGCACGCACGCCTCACCTCCTGCGCCCGACCCCCATCTCTCCCTCTCCTCGCGCTCGTCTTCTCCCTTCTCCTCGCTCCCTCTTCATCCCGCAGCGCCCCACAGCCGAAGCCCCACTTCACCCGCCTCCTCGTCTATCAGCCGCCGCCGCGGCGCGAGCCCCGCCTGCCGGATCCCTGAGCAGCCACCAGGCCGGAGCCCCGTCGCCACCCGCCGCCGTTGGCGACCACCAGGAGGGCCACCCCGTGCGCGACGCCTCCCCTTGGCTTCCTCGTCCTCGCCTCGTACCCTGCCACGACGGAGCTGCTCCCTCCACCTCGCGCCTGGTCTCCATGGCGTCCCCGTCGCCCGAGCGCCCGAGGAGAGGAGCTCCTCGAGCACCCGTGCCCGCAGCCATCATCCTCCTGCGCCTCAAGTCCCGCGTCGCCAAGCCGTCTCCCTGCCCTCAAATCCGTCCAGTTCTGCCGTCTGCCGTGGCCGTGGAGCTCGTCGGCGTCGTCCTCGTGCCGTCCAGCCCCGGCGACCCCTCCTGGACCTACTGCTGCCGCCAAGTCCCGCCTGCCGGAGTCCCTGCACCGGCGCCGAGGCCCAGCGAGCCCCGCTTGCTGCTCCGACTCCCTGCCCGAGCTTCGTTTTTCATCATGGACGTGGGGGAGCTGCTGAACCTCGCCATGGTTCTGTCCTTGGATTCGTTAAGACCGCCAAGACCCATACCTGGATCGTCAAGTTCGACTACACGAAACCGCCAAGTACCACTACGATTGCGGACGCCAAGACCGGACCAACAAGTACCCCGATGACCGTCGAGACCGCCAAGTTCCACTATCGCCGACATGTACGACTACACCACGGTCACACGTGAACGACTACATGGATACGACAAGTTCCTCTCCGAAACGTGTACCTCTACCGACGACCCTGGACATCTACGAAACGAACGTGTACAACTACCGTCGCCGTGTACAACGACTTCCACTATGCCGTGTACGACTACCTCCACTACGGCCCGTGAACGACTACTTCCTCTATGAAACGCGTTCCGCCCCGAATGCACGCTTCGAAGGTATAACCGCCGAGAACGACCGCCGTGGAACGAATGCTTTGTTGTATGAGATGCTTATGTTTGCACCGTGTCCGAAATTGTCGCGTGCATGTTTCACCTCATTGCCATGCCACCATCTTGTGGGAACCCGGTATCCGGGATCACCCCACCTTCTATCGCATGTCACGCTCTCGTCACTTTTCCTTTTGCACCGGTATCTCCATGAGCTATCGGGACCGGAATGTTGCCGTGGCACCATTTTTGTTTCGCCGCCGTGGCACCCTTTTTGTTCCGCCATGGTGACCAAATGCTTCATAACATGCTCATGTCAACATTTTCATAAAATCGCATAAAACTTGTATATGTCATCCGCATCATGATAACAACATTTAAAATGTTTAAACTTGTTGTTGCATTAAATTGCTAAATGCATATGGGGATTTACCGGATTTGTTGTTTTTATATCCGGCCCCATTTAAATTGTTTAGATGGTATAGTTTATATTATGCTTAACCTCTTGCCATGTTTAACAACAGTTAATATTGTTGGGTAGCTTAAACGAGAGATAACTAAATAATTGATGTGGTGTTCCATCAACATGCACCTCGTTGCATATTGAGCTCCACTTAACTTGTAGTATTGTTTGTTGCACTTTCCCATGCCATGCATATTTAAACCGGACATGCATCATACTTGTTTGCGCATCATGCCATGTTTATGTGATGTTTGTTTACTATGTTGTTTGTTTCTTTCCGGGTTGCTTCTCTCGTTAGCTTCGGTTTCGTTCCGGAGTTGTGAGGATTCGTTCGACTTCGTCCGTTTGTCTTCTTCATGGACTCTTTCTTCTTCCTTGCGGGATCTCAGGCAAGATCATCATACCCTCAAAATCACTACTATCTTTGCTATGCTAGTTTGCTCGCTCTTTTGCCATGCCAATGCTACGATGCCTACCATTTGCTTGTCAGCCTCCCAAATTGCCATGTCAAACCTCTAACCCACCATGTCCTAGCAAACCAGTTTGCAGGTGCCTATGTTACCGAGCAGGTGACGCAACCAAGCTTAGGGAGGAGCTCGATGAAGATCTTGCCCTTTGTGTTGTTTCGTTCTAGTTGATCAGTAGTGGAGCCCAGTTGGGGTCGATCGGGGACCTTTGTCGCATCTGGGGTTCTTCTTTTATTTTGGTTCCGTAGTCGGACCTTGATTGTATCTGGATGATGTAATGCTTTATTCATGTAATTGTGTGAAGTGGCGATTGTAAGCCAACTATGTATCTCTTTCCCTTATGTATTACATGGGTTGTGTGAAGATTACCTCACTTGCGACATTGCTTTCAATGCGGTTATGCCTCTAAGTCGTGCTTCGACACGTGGGAGATATAGCCGCATCGAGGGCGTTACAAGTTGGTATCAGAGCCTTCCCCGACCTTAGGAGCCCCACTGCTTGATCGTTTTTAGCGGCCGAGTTGTGTCTAGAAAAATATTTTGAGTCATTTAGGATTATATATATGGGAGAGTTAGGAATTCTTTTTACTCCCCAGTCTCTTCATCGCTCTGGTAAGGCATCCTGACGTAGAGTTTTGACTTTTCTCTTCTCAAATTTCACTAAAAAAAAATTTAGGATCACGCGGGTATCTTGGAATCGTTCCGATGGTTTTATGATGAGAACATTGTCTTGGTGCCTCCTGTCAGGGGTTTAGTGGAAGTGTCCCGGGGAGTTGAGCTCTGAGGTGTTGTCGTCATAATTTTATCGTTGCAGTTCTGGAATACCTGAGTTTAGTACGCCGACATCGAAAATCTCTTTTATGCAGTTCGTTGGTGAGATAACCCCGATAACCCAGTACTGAGGTGAGTACGGGAGTATTGCCATGACTTGTATAACGGATGCTTTTCGAAGGTTGAGGTAGACGATTTCCGAAGGTTTCTTGGTTATGTGTTGAAGGATGGATACAGTTGGATGTAGGATTTGTTAGTTTTGGGTGAGATATTATGCTTCCCCTGTATCCCCAACACCTGATTGCATAACCTGAAAATTTCGGGAGTTTCATAGGTGGGAATTCAAGTAGCTCTTAGGATATCTTTCCGACGGATGTATGATATGAAATTGGGGTTCGACGTCTAGTGGTCCGCCTATTCACGGTCGATTTTACAGTGGTCTCGTTGTGTCTTAAAGAGTCCTTGGCTATGCCGACTCGGGGACGCTTCGTATGTCATGTGCACTGCCTTGTACATGATGGTGCTGTACGATCGAGCCCGTGTAGGCCCCACCACGAAAACTTCGGACGAAATCTCTATCATATGTTTGTTCTGGCTTATTTTGCAAGCCAATCCTTTGTTTTGTTTTGAGTTGTGGTATTTGAGTTGCTTCGAAGTCAAATGTTGATTCCATACCTTTTTCCAAATGGTGTTCTCATATTCCTATGTGAATACTAATCCTTCTTGATCATCGAGTCTGTCATGTCAATCCTTTTCAACCAGCGTCTTTCTCTTCAAGTGGATCCGATCATTTCAACATTCGCAAGATCACCTCTCAGTTTTCTCAACGGTGTTTGTTTCATCAGTCCCAAGTTGTTTTTGTTTTCCCGCCCTCCCACCCCTTTTTCTTCAAGGACTCATTTATTTTAATCAAGTATCCATTTTATTGGTGGAAATCTCTCTATTCTTTTCCGTCAATATTCTTATCCGGTGATTCTCATGAAGATCGTAACGGAGCTTCAAGTTATCATTCTTTGTCTTTTCTCTTCTCCGGTGGATTCAAGTCAAGATTTGTCGATTATATCCCCTTTTTCTCGTTTCAAATACCTTCTTTTGACGGTGCTCCTCATATTTATTCATTTCTCGCTATTCTATTGTTCCGGAGTGCTCAAGATATCTCGAAGATTCGTGTTTCCACTCTCCATTCGTTCAAGCTCTTTCGAGATTGGTATCTCATTCAAGTCATGTAATTCAACCGGTGCAACATCTCTTTTAAATCTTTTCAACGGTGTTATTTTGAGTGGGCCCTAACCCACAAGTCTTTTCCCAGGATCTTACCTGACTCTTCTATTTTCCCAGAGCTATCCTAAATTCTTCTCCAAGTTTGACGTAAGAATGAGTTATCATTAGTCAAATGCTTTTCTCCAAGATCTTTCAAATTCTTTTCATAGTTGGCTCAACCTCTTCGCTTTTGATTCTTCCGGTGTGCCTCAATAATTCTTGGTGGTGTTTCTCGTTGTCATTCTCATCATTTGAAGACCGAAGAAGAGTTTCTCTTTAATCTTGCTCTATTCTCTTCAAGATTCATGGTGCTAGCTTGTTGCCATCCTCTCATAATTGTTTTAGATTGTGAGAATATTTTTCACCCATCAGGAGATATTCAAGAGTCTTCTCAGTTTGTCATCCGGAGTCCATCAATTCAGGTTTATTCATTCTCAGCCGTCAGTTATCATTCTCCTATCCTGCCGGTGCATCTATCGAATATCCTCTAATCAGTTCTTGATCTCTTTGTTCTCATGTATCTAGTTTGTCTCAAGCACCTTCGTTCATTTGCTAATTCTTACCGGTGATGCACCCCTACTTCGATCATTTTCAATTCTTACGGTGGTTCTTTCAAGATCTCTCTTCCTTGTTCATCATATCAATTCATTTGTTGTTCCAATCCTACCGGTGGTTCGTTGAAGACCTTCTCAAGTTTTGATATATCTCTTTTAATCCTTTCTACGAGAATAAGTAGTATGCCAAATCCGTTGATTGTCATCAATTTAATTGGTGAAGGATAAGCATAACATAATTCTTATTCTTGTTCATCCAAGTGATTAATTCTTTATTCTGGAGGCCCTTAAAATTCTCGGTTTCATTTGTTTCATCTTCTCTTTTTCCCGGAGTTCCTAGCTCTAATTATCACGGAGATCCATCTAAATCATTGCAAGGATTCACCTTGTGTTTTCAATTTCTCTTTCTTTTCATTCCTTTTGTTTACCGGAGTTCTTCATGGAGGTTCTACATGATGGTTCATCAAGGATTTAATTCCCTTCTCAAAGTTTTCATTGAGATTCTTCCCTAAGGAGCTCAAGCTTTCTTCATATGGTAATCCGGAGTGCAATTCTTTCTACCATATTTTGGAGGTGGTATTATGTCATTCTTGATAATTTGAGTTCATGTTCCATGATTCACATGTTGTTAAGAATGAGTTATTTTTAAATCCATCAACCTCGTTGTTGGAGTTATCTTGTGTCATATTTCACCTAAAAGCCTTCCATTGGAATGTTGCTATTTGTGGTGCTTGCCGATGATCCAAGTTATCTCTTTATCATCTTGGTGGAAGAAATGTTCATCTCTTAGTCGATCTAAAGCTAGCAATCATTTCCGTTAGTGGCAGGTTGTCACCTCATAATTTTGAGATGTTTTCCATAATCCCACTACAAGCTTATTCCTTTCGTTGTTGGGTTTTTCCCAACAACCCCGTTGTAACCTTCTTGGAAGGGTGCTTTCCAAGCTCAATTGTGGCAGAAGTTGCCATTTCCCCCTCCATTCTGTTATTCCAATGACCTATCTTCTATTCTTTCTTCCGGAGGCATTGTGACGTTGCTCTTTTCACTCACCATCTCGATTCGTGAGGATCGTGTTCTTTTCTTGCTTATCCATTTAACCGGAGTGTCGTGTTTTCATTCGAGTTCTCTAATCTTATCAAGTTTTCCCTCCTTCCTCAACTGGAGAGCTGTCTAAAATCCTTCTTACCCATTGTGCCATTCTTTCAATAGTTCCGGAGGCAGTGTGTTGTTGATTTCATCAAGTAACATCCCATCTTCTCAAGTTCATGTTCTATTCCTTCCATGTTCAACCGGAGTACTGCCCGAATTCTTCCCCTCTCATCTTGTTTTAACTGGAGTGGTTTCGAATTCTATCTTGTCCATTAAACTCTTGATTCGTGTCTTTGCAACCTTCAAGTTCCCGTAATGTTCCTCGTTCCTCTTTTCTAACGGATTGTTTGCAATCTTGTTCATCTCTAATTTCTCAACCTCTCAAGGTTCGTGGTTTCACTCATTGGTCGAAGAAGCAACTTAGTTTTACCGCTTATCTTCCTCTTCCGTTTCCCTCCGGTGCCATCCTAGATCTCGGGACGAGAACCTCTCGTAGTGGTGGAGTGTTGTAACGCCCCAAGACCGATGCTTCAGAAGACTTCCAGCTATTCCGAGTTTTGCCATGTGTTTCTTTTGTGCTTGCTCTTTTATTTTTGCATTGCATCATGTCATCATGCCATCATGCCATTTAATTTTTAAAACTCAACTAAATAAATTGTATGGATCTTCGATCCATTTAAATCGAGGGAAGGGTGACTTCTCTTTATAACATACCCTCCCGATATTTAGGGAGCTATAATAAAATATTCCATTGTTTTGGAATCACCTTAACACACTTGCAAAATATCCCAATGCCTTTATTATCTTAATTCTTGGTCTCCAACTTTGCCCATAAATTATTTCATCATTTTCCGGAGCTCCACCAAAAATCCGAACATTTTTGGACCTTCCCAAACCTCACTTCCTATTCAAATCATTTGAATTTAAATCAAATGAGTTTGAATTTAATCTTTCAATCATGCCTCTTTCTATTTTTCTTGGAACGAGCATATTTTTGTGAGTCCAAGGAAATTATCCCCTTGCGCATTTTCTTTCCCTAACCCTCCTTTTCTTTTCTTCTCTCTTTTTGCTTTTCTGCTAAAGTAAATATAAGAGAGAGAGAAGAGAGAGGTAAGCCCAGCCAGGCCTCTGGCCATTTCCTCTCCACCTGGGCCGACCCAACCGGCCTCTCAGGCCCAGCCCACCTAACCCTCCTAACCTAGCCCGACCCCCTCCTCCGCATCTCTCTCCCTCTCGTTCCCTGCCCGCCGCCACACCCGCACGCACGCCTCACCTCCTGCGCCCGATCCCCATCTCTCCCTCTCCTCGCGCTCGTCTTCTCCCTTCTCCTTGCTCCCTCTTCATCCCGCAGCGCCCCACAGCCGAAGCCCCACTTCGCCCGCCTCCTCGTCTATCAGCCGCCGCCGCGGCGCGAGCCCCGCCTGCCGGATCCCCGAGCAGCCACCAGGCCGGAGCCCCGTCGCCACCCGCCGCCGTTGGCGACCACCAGGAGGGCCACCCCGTGCGCGACGCCTCCCCTTGGCTTCCTCGTCCTCGCCTCGTACCCCGCCACGACGGAGCTGCTCCCTCCACCTCGCGCCTGGTCTCCATGGCATCCCCGTCGCCCGAGCGCCCGAGGAGAGGAGCTCCTCGAGCACCCGTGCCCGCAGCCATCATCCTCCTGCGCCTCAAGTCCCGCGTCCCCAAGCCGTCTCCCTGCCCTCGAATCCGTCCAGTTCTGCAGTCCGCCGTGGCCGTGGAGCTCGTCGGCGTCGTCCTCGTGCCGTCCAGCCCCGGCGACCCCTCCTGGACCTGCTGCTGCCGCCAAGTCCCGCCTGCCGGAGTCCCTGCACCGGCGCCGAGGCCCAGCGAGCCCCGCTTGCTGCTCCGACTCCCTGCCCGAGCTTCGTTTTTCATCATGGACGTGGGGGAGCTGCTGAACCTCGCCATGGTTCTGTCCTTGGATTCGTTAAGACCGCCAAGACCCATACCTGGATCGTCAAGTTCGACTACACGAAACCGCCAAGTACCACTACGATTGCGGATGCCAAGACCGGACCAACAAGTACCCCGATGACCGTCGAGACCGCCAAGTTCCACCATCGCCGACATGTACGACTACACCACGGTCACACGTGAACGACTACATGGATACGACAAGTTCCTCTCCGAAACGTGTACCACTACCGACGACCCTGGACATCTACGAAACGAACGTGTACAACTACCGTCGCCGTGTACAACGACTTCCACTACGCCGTGTACGACTACCTCCATTACGGCCCGTGAACGACTACTTCCTCTACGAAACGCGTTCCGCCCCGAATGCACGGTTCGAAGGTATAACCGCCGAGAACGACCGCCGTGGAACGAATGCTTTGTTGTATGAGATGCTTATGTTTGCACCGTGTCCGAAATTGTCGCGTGCATGTTTCACCTCGTTGCCATGCCACCATCTTGTGGGAACCCGGTATCCGGGATCATCCCACCTTCTATCGCATGTCACGCTCTCGTCACTTTTCCTTTTGCACCGGTATCTCCATGAGCTATCGGGACCGGAATGTTGCCGTGGCACCATTTTTGTTTCGCCGCCGTGGCACCCTTTTTGTTCCGCCATGGTGACCAAATGCTTCATAACATGCTCATGTCAACATTTTCATAAAATCGCATAAAACTTGTATATGTCATCCGCATCATGATAACAACATTTAAAATGTTTAAACTTGTTGTTGCATTAAATTGCTAAATGCATATGGGGATTTACCGGATTTGTTGTTTTTATATCCGGCCCCATTTAAATTGTTTAGATGGTATAGTTTATATTATGCTTCACCTCTTGCCATGTTTAACAACAGTTAATATTGTTGGGTAGCTTAAACGAGAGATAACTAAATAATTGATGTGGTGTTCCGTCAACATGCACCTCGTTGCATATTGAGCTCCACTTAACTTGTAGTATTGTTTGTTGCACTTTCCCATGCCATGCATATTTAAACCGGACATGCATCATACTTGTTTGCGCATCATGCCATGTTTATGTGATGTTTGTTTACTATGTTGTTTGTTTCTTTCCGGGTTGCTTCTCTCGTTAGCTTCGGTTTCGTTCTGGAGTTGTGAGGATTCGTTCGACTTCGTCCGTTTGTCTTCTTCATGGACTCTTTCTTCTTCCTTGCGGGATCTCAGGCAAGATCATCATACCCTCGAAATCACTACTATCTTTGCTATGCTAGTTTGCTCGCTCTTTTGCCATGCCAATGCTACGATGCCTACCATTTGCTTGTCAGCCTCCCAAATTGCCATGTCAAACCTCTAACCCACCATGTCCTAGCAAACCAGTTTGCAGGTGCCTATGTTACCGAGCAGGTGACGCAACCAAGCTTAGGGAGGAGCTCGATGAAGATCTTGCCCTTTGTGTTGTTTCGTTCTAGTTGATCAGTAGTGGAGCCCAGTTGGGGTCGATCGGGGACCTTTGTCGCATCTGGGGTTCTTCTTTTATTTTGGTTCCATAGTCGGACCTTGATTGTATCTGGATGATGTAATGCTTTACTCATGTAATTGTGTGAAGTGGCGATTGTAAGCCAACTATGTATCTCTTTCCCTTATGTATTACATGGGTTGTGTGAAGATTACCTCACTTGCGACATTGCTTTCAATGCGGTTATGCCTCTAAGTCGTGCTTCGACACGTGGGAGATATAGCCGCATCGAGGGTGTTACAGATGGGCATTCCGATGTCCAGGCTCAGTGCCAGCAACATGAGTTTCCATGGAGTCATTCCTGGAAAGAAAGCCGAGTCACTCGGCCAGATTGCTCTCGATGTGGTTTTCGGTGATTCAAAGAATTACCGCAAGGAAAAGTTAACATTTGAGGTTGTGGACTTCCAAAGTGCTTATCATGCTATTCTGGGCCGGCTAGCTTATGCACGCTTCATGGCTCGACCGTGCTATGTGTATCTCAAGTTAAAGATGCCCGGCCCCAGAGGTGTGATCACCGTTACAGGCAATCGGAAGAAAGCAGAGGAGTGTTTTCAGAAAGGATCAAAGATCGCCGATGCTCAGATGTCAGTAGTCGAGCTGCAAGAGTACCAGAAGACTGCTGATCCGAGTGAATTGCTGTGAGCCAAGAAGCCAGCTTCAGAATCAGCATTTCAGTCATCCGGTGAAACTAAACCAGTTCAATTCACCCAACCAACCCCAATGCTGCTCCGACTCACATCTCAACGACGCTCGACTCCAAATAGGAAGTCCAGTTCCTCTGTGAGAACTGGGACATCTTCGCATGGAAGCCTTCTGACATGCCTGGAGTTCCCAGGGGGCTGGCTGAGCACCGTCTATGAGTCAGCCCGAAGTTCAAGCCTGTGAAAGAACATCTTCGACGGTCTGCCATCCAGAAGAGGAAAGCTATTGGCGAGGAGGTGGCTCGGCTCTTGGCAGCGGAGTTCATCCGAGAGATTTACCACTCCGAGTGGCTCGCCAATGTTGTCATGGTCCCCAAGAAGGACAAGTCACTTCGCATGTGCATTGACTTTAAACATATCAATCGGGCCTGCCCGAAAGATCATTTCCCTCTCCCCCGCATCGACCAGGTAGTCAACTCGACCGCGGGGTGTGAGCGTTTGTCTTTTCTAGATGCTTATTCAGGGTACCATCAGATCCGTCTGTATGGACCCGACGAGATCAAAACGGCTTTCATCACCCCATTCGGGTTATTCTGTTATGTCACCATGCCCTTCGGCCTCAAGAATGCTGGAGCCACGTTCATGAGGATGATTCAGAAGTGCTTGCTCACTCAGATCAGTCGGAACATAGAAGCATACATGGATGATATTGTGGTTAAGTCACGGAAAGGTTCCGACCTACTGACTGACCTTGCCGAAACCTTTGCTAACCTTAGGAGATATGATATCAAGCTCAATCCATCAAAGTGCACATTCGGAGTTCCAGTTGGAAAGTTACTCGGTTTTCTCGTTTTCGAACGAGGAATCGACGCCAATCCCGAGAAAGTTGGCACCATACTCTGGATGAAGCGCCCTGTGCGTGTACACAATGTCCAGAAGCTTACAGGTTGCTTGGCCGCTCTAAGTCGATTCATTTCTCGTCTCGGTGAAAAGGCGTTGCCTCTTTACCGACTGATGAAGAAGTCTGACAAGTTCGAGTGGACTCCAGAAGCTGATGCAGCGTTTGCAGAGCTCAAAGCTCTGCTCTCCACCCAGCCGGTGCTTGCTGCCCCAATCAGTAAAGAGCCTCTGCTGCTTTACATTGCGGCCACGGGACAAGTTGTCAGTATAGTACTTACGGTCGAGCGGGAAGAAGAAGGAAAGGCCTTCAGAGTTCAGCGCCCAGTATATTATGTGTCTGAAGTCTTGACACCTTCGAAGCAAAGATATCCCCATTACCAGAAGCTTGTATACGGGATTTACGTGACCACGAAGAAGGTTGCACACTACTTCTCTGACCATTCCATTACAGTCGTCAGCGATGCTCCACTGTCAGAGATTTTGCACAACAAAGATGCAACTGGTCGAGTGGCGAAGTGGGAGATTGAACTCCTTCCCCTAGATATCAAGTTTTAAGCAAAGAAGGCTATCAAGTCCCAAGCAATTGCAGATTTCGTCGCCAAGTGGATTGAACAGCAGCTTCTGACTCAAGTTCACTCAGAGCACTGGACCATGTTCTTGGATGGATCTAAGATGCTGAATGGTTTCGGTGCTGGGGTAGTGTTGGTCTCCCCCCGAGGAGATAAGCTCAGATATGTTCTCCAGATTCATTTCGATTCCTCCAATAATGAAGCAGAATATGAAGCACTCTTGTATGGGTTGCGCATGGCCATTTCACTCGGCGTCCGGCGCCTCATGGTCTATGGCGACTCAGATTTGGTGGTTAATCAGGTGATGAAGGAGTGGGACGTCAGAAGCCCAGCTATGACTGGCTACTACAACACAGTAAGAAAGCTAGAAAATAAATTCGAGGGGCTAGAGCTTCATCACATCCCCCAACTGAAAAATCAAGCAGCTGATGATCTGGCAAAGATAGGCTCCAAGAGAGAAGCCATTCCCAACAATGTGTTTTTGGAGCACATCCGCTCGCCGTCAGTCCAGGAGGATCCTTTTACAGAAGAAGCCCCGCAACCGAAAAGTGCCACAGATCCGACTGAAGTCGAAATTCCTATTGTGGTCGACCTAGTCATGGAGGTCTTGGCAATCACTCCCGACTGGACGATGCCATACATCGCGTATATCTTGAGGAAAGAACTTCCGGAGGACGAAGAAGAGGATCGACAGATCGTCCGTCGATCTAAAGCTTTCACAGTCATAAAAGGACAGTTGTATAGGGAAAGCGCAACTGGAATCGGTCAGAAGTGCATAACGCCAGAAGAAGGTCAGATGATCCTTGATGATATCCACTCGGGGACCTGTGGTCACCAAGCGTCCTCTCGGACCATCGCGGCCAAAGCATACCGAGCGGGTTTTTACTGGCCCAGGGCAAACGAAATGGCGAAAGAGATAGTCGACAAGTGTGAAGGCTGCCAGTTCTACTCCAATATGTCGCACAAGCCAGCATCAGCTTTGAGGACCATTCCACTCGTCTAGCCCTTCACTGTTTGGGGACTGGACATGGTTGGTCCACTAAGAACAGACAGGAGCGGATTCACACATGTGCTTGTGGCAGTCTACAAGTTCACCAAATGGATTGAAGCCAAGCCTATCAAAAATCTTGATGCTAGCACTGCTATCAGTTTCATCAGAGAGTTGATATTCAGATATGGGGTCCCGCGTAGCATCATCACTAACAATGGGTCAAACTTCGATTCAGACAAGTTCAGAGCTTTTTGCGCCTCTCAAGGCACACGAGTCGACTACGCGTCGGTCGCGCATCCCCAGTCGAGTGGACAAGCTGAAAGAGCAAATGGTCTGATTCTCAAAGGACTGAAGCCTCGACTGATGCTTGATCTCAAGCACGCAGCAGGCGCTTGGGTCGACGAGCTTCCGTCAGTTTTGTGGGGACTGAGGACCACCCCAAACCGGTCGACTGGGAGAACGCCATTCTTTCTGGTTTACGGAGCCGAAGCCGTCCTGCCGAGTGATCTACTTCACAGCGCCCCCAGAGTCGAGCTTTATAACAAAGACGAAGCAGAGCAAGCCCGGCAAGACGCAGTCGACCTCCTAGAGGAGGAGAGGGAAATGGCTATGATCAGATCGACCATCTATCAGCAAGATTTGCGTCGATTCCATGCCAGAAATGTGAAGAGCCGAGCCTTCCAAGAAGGAGATTTGGTCCTCCGAGTGGATCAACAGAAACCACACAAACTTGCTCCTACTTGGGAAGGCCCTTCATCGTCACCAGAGTCCTCCACAATGGAGCATATCATCTCTACAACGTTGATCGCCGGATCGACGAGCCACGAGCTTGGAATGCGGAACTACTCCGCCCATTTTACACTTGAATTCTCACTCGGATGAAGTGTAATAAGAAAAACTTCTGTAGGTTATTTTTTATCAAAGACAAGAGTGTCCTAGTTCTTCCTGTAATTGCTGTCACTTTTGTTTACGTACGAAATCCCCCAGTGGGTGGCTTAGCTGCGAATCCGTTTCGCCTAAGTTTGCAAAAAAAATCCTACCGAGTGGTGAGCCAGACTCCCACTCGAAGGCTTAGCTGCAGCCCAGTGCTCGCCTAAGTGTTTGAAAATCCTACCGAGTGGAGAGCAAACCTCCCACTCGGGGGCTTAGCTGCAGCCCAGTGCTCGCCTAAGTGTTTGAAAATCCTACCGAGTGGAGAGCAAACCTCCCACTCGGGGGCTTAGCTGCAGTCCAAGTACTCGCCTAAGTATTTGAAAATCCTACCGAGTGGAGAGCAAACCTCCCACTCGGGGGCTTAGCTGCAGTCCAAGTACTCGCCTAAGTATTTGAAATTCCTACCAAGTGGTGAGCCAGACTCCCACTCGGGGGCTTAGCTGCAGCCCAGTGCTCTCCTAAGTATATAAAAATCCTACCGAGTGGTGAGCCAGACTCCCACTCGGAGGCTTAGCTGCAGCCCAGTGCTCGCCTAAGTGTTTGAAAATCCTACCGAGTGGAGAGCAAACCTCCCACTCGGAGGCTTAGCTGCAGCCCAGTGCTCGCCTAAGTGTTTGAAAATCCTACCGAGTGGAGAGCAAACCTCCCACTCGGGGGCTTAGCTGCAGTCCAAGTACTCGCCTAAGTAAATAAAAATCCTACCGAGTGGAGAGCAAACCTCCCACTCGGGGGCTTAGCTGCAGTCCAGTGCTCGCCTAAGTATATAAAAATCCTACCGAGTGGTGAGCTAGACTCCCACTCGGAGGCTTAGCTGCGGCCCAGTGCTCGCCTAAGTGTTTGAAAATCCTACCGAGTGGAGAGCAAACCTCCCGCTCGAAGGCTTAGCTGCAGTCCAAGTGCTCGCCTAAGTATATAAAAATCCTACCGAGTGGAGAGCAAACCTCCCACTCGGGGGCTTAGCTGCAGTCCAAGTACTCGCCTAAGTATATAAAAATCCTACCGAGTGGAGAGCAAACCTCCCACTCGGGGGCTTAGCTGCAGTCCAAGTACTCGCCTAAGTATATAAAAATCCTACCGAGTGGAGAGCAAACCTCCCACTCGGGGGCTTAGCTGCAGTCCAAGTGCTCGCCTAAGTGTTCAAAATTCCCACCGAGTGGAAAGCAAACCTCCCACTCGGGGGCTAGGCTGCAGCCCAGTGCTCGCCTAAGTTCGGAACACGTCCCAATCCACAAGGACGGCAAGATGAGAATCGACTGTTACCTTTTCCTTCGGAGCTGCACCACAAATACGAAGTTATTTCGAGCGAAGGCCAAGTTCCACTCGGCAGATAATTCCCGAAGATATTCAACGATAAATCAAGTTCGGATAAAACCCAAAGGTCCAAGACCTCTGATCAAAGTACTCGAGCCCTCGGCTCGATAGAGTTTAACAGTTACAGAATCCACTCAGCATTCCGAGGCAAATTTAAAGTGAAGCATAAAAGTTTTTTATTCCTCAAGCGGAGGACTGGAAGGGGCGACGAACTCGTCCAAGTCGATCCCGTCGGCAATACAAGTATGAAGTCTTGAAAGTTGTGCTTCCTGGTATTGGCAACTTGGATGGCGGCCAGCTTTTCTTCTCGCGCCTCCTTGCAATGGACGCGGACCAGAGACAGAGCAACATCAGCACCACATCTAGCAGAAGATTTCTTCCACTCCGCCACTCGACCCGGGACTTCATCCAGTCGAACCATCAGGGACTCGAGGTCGTTCTGAAGCGTCATTCTAGGCCAGAGTGATGTGTCGATCTGCGACATTGCAACCTTCAGCCGAGCAAGATAGTCAACAACGCTGGTAACACGAGACTCCAGTCGGAGCACGTTCATAGCAGCCTCGTCCTTCACGAGAGAATTGGCGGGATCCAAGCCTGGCTCCACTCGACTGGTTTCCTCTTCGAAGCTCTGACAGAATTCTGCAAACACGATTCAAGAATAAGACGGTGGCCTTATGCGGGCTTGGAAACTGCGAGACAGCCGGGTCGGAATAATTACCTTCGAGCATGACGAACAGCTTCTTGGCGAGCCCACCGAGATAAGCCTCCAGATCGTTCACCTTCCCCGCCAGATCACCCGCCTGGTCGTGCAGAACCATCTTCTCTTTTTTCAGTCGGCTGACCTCTCGATTAGCCGTCTCAAGAGCAGTTTTCAGTCTGGAGTTCTCCTGTTCAAGAGTTCCGACCGAAGCCAGTTTCTCTTCTGCAAGCTTCGTTTTGCTCAAGGCCTCCTTTTGTGCTTCGGCAAGATCTTGATCTTTCTTCTTCAGAGCTTCCTCCAGTTCATCTATAGACCGTCGTGTGAACTCAACATCAAGAATGGGCAAGAAAGGGAAGTCACTCGTCAAGAATGAGAAACCTCGCCAGCCATACCTTTTGCTTCGTCTCACGCCTTCTGCAGGTTCTGTTGAGCGAGCTTCAAGTCAAGGTCGAGCTGGATCTGTTTGTTCTCCAACTCAGTGTAGAGAGCCACAAGTTCACAGGATTTCTGCAAAAGTCAGTCGACAGAGGTCCAAGATAAGTTGCTTCCGAGTAACCAAGAGACAATGATGACGTTTCTAAGACTACAGCTGAATCAAAAACATTCAACAGTAGTCTCGGGGACTACACCCAGTGGATGCACTCAGCGTGCCCCCACTGGTTTTGAAAAAAAAATCGACTGCCCGCAGTCGACCGGATACAGTTTCATTCGACATGGCCTGGCCAGACCGAGTGAAGGAGTAAAACTACAGCAACACAATATAAAGACTACAGTCGCCTGCCAGCAGTCCACCATAGTCTCGGGGACTACACCCAGTGGGTGCACTCAGCGTGCCCCCACTTGACCAAAAAACTTAACACAAACACCCAGTGGGTGTACAGACAGCATACCCTAACAGAACAAGCAGTGAATCGACTGACCTGGACGTTACTCTAAAGAGCTGAACTCGCGTCATAAGCTGCTTGGCTGGCTTCTCGAACCACCTTGACCTGCTCCATCATGATGCCTGCCTGACGTATAGCTTCCTTAGCTGCACCCACTTGGTCCTCAGGGACGTGGTGTGTGGCGAAGAGCGAAGGCGGATTTACGGTCGACGTCGAGGGCCGCGCACTCGCCAGAGGATTGGTGAAAGTCACAGAACCCCGGGTGGTATCGCCATCGTCTCGAGCTACGGCCTCAGGCGCCGGAGTGGATTGTGGAGTCTCGCCAGTCGATGCTTTCCTGTTTCGCCTCACTCTCAGCGGTGCTTCGTCTTCGTCGTCAGGAAGGCTAATAACATGAGGAGGAGCTACGAGAAAAATTCAATCGACCAGAGTTATAAGAAATCGTCAGTCGATTGAAGGCAGAACATCAGTAATCATACGAGGGTTGGAAGTAACAGCATCTTCCATCTCTTGATCATCGTCCAAGGCGGAGATCTCAGAAGTAGCAGCACTGCAAATTTTGAAAGATGGTCAGTCGGCTCAGTGGATCGACCGAGGATCCGTCCACGGTCGACAAAGGAGAACAAGTTCTATCATTACCCAAAAATGGTGGGGACAGTCATCCTCATCTTGGGCAGAGCCTTAGGTGGCTTGGACGGTGCCGCGCGGGGGTGCTTGGAGGCTTTTTCAGTCGGCGCTGGAGAAGAGGTCCGAGGGCGCTTCGACGACTGCCCAACGGGAGCAGTCGCCTTAGCACGTGTTGGGTTTCGTAGTAATTTCAAAAAAATTCCTATGCACACGCAAGATCATGTGATGCATAGCAACGAGAGGGGAGAGTGTTGTCTACGTACCCACGCAGACCGACTGCGGACGCGTTGACGCAACATAGAGGAAGTAGTCGTACGTCTTCACGATCCAACCGATCAAGCACCGAAACTACGGCACCTTCGAGTTCGAGCACACGTTCAGCTCGATGACGATCCCCGGACTCCGATCCAGCAAAGTGTCGGGGAAGAGTTCTGTCAGCACGACGGCGTGGTGATGATCTTGATGTACTACAGCAGCAGGGCTTCACCTAAACTCCGCTACAGTATTATCGAGGAATATGGTGGCTGGGGGCACCGCACACGGCTAAGGAATAGATCACGTGGATCAACTTGTGTGTTCTAGGGTGCCTCTACCTCATTATATAAAGGACTAGAGGGGGGAGGCTGGCCGGCCAAGGTGTGGCGCGCCAGGAGAGTCCTACTCCCTCTGGGAGTAGGATTCCCCCCCCCCCCCAATCCTAGTTGGAATAGGATTCGCGGAGGGGGAAAAGAGAGGGAGGAGGCCGGCCACCTCTCCTAGTCCTAATAGGACTAGGGGAGGGAGGGTGGCGCGCAGCCCATCTAGGGCAGCCCCTTCTCTTTTCCACTAAGGCCCACTAAGGCCCATATAGCTCCCCGGGGGGTTCCGGTAACCTCCCGGTACTCCGGTAAAATCCCGATTTCACCCGGAACACTTCCGATATCCAAACATAGGCTTCCAATATATCAATCTTTATGTCTCGACCATTTCGAGACTCCTCGTCATGTTCGTGATCACATCCGGGACTCCGAACAACCTTCGGTACATCAAAATGCATAAACTCATAATATAATTGTCATCGTAACCTTGAGCGTGTGGACCCTATGGGTTCGAGAACAATGTAGACATGATCGAGACACGTTTCCGGTCAATAACCAATAGCGGGACCAGGATGCCCATATTGGCTCCTACATATTCTACGAAGATCTTTATCGGTCAGACCGCATAACAACATACGTTGTTCCCTTTGTCATCGATATGTTACTTGCCCGAGATTCGATCGTCGGTATCCAATACCTAGTTCAATCTCGTTACCGGCAAGTCTCTTTACTCGTTCCGTAATACATCATCTTGCAACTACCTTATTAGTTGCAATGCTTGCAAGGCTTATGTGATGTGCATTACCGAGAGGGCCCAGAGATACCTCTCCGACAATCGGAGTGACAAATCCTAATCTCAAAATACGCCAACCTAACATCTACCTTTGGAGACACCTGTAGTACTCCTTTATAATCACCCAGTTACGTTGTGACGTTTGGTAGTACCCAAAGTGTTCCTCCGGTAAACGGGAGTTGCATAATCTCATAGTTACAGGAACATGTATAAGTCATGAAGAAAGCAATAGCAACATACTAAACGATCGGGTGCTAAGCTAATGGAATGGGTCACGTCAATCAGATCATTCAACTAATGATGTGACCTCGTTAATCAAATAACAACACTTTGTTCATGGTTAGGAAACATAACCATCTTTGATTAATGAGCTAGTCAAGTAGAGGCATACTAGTGACACTAAGTTTGTCTATGTATTCACACATGTATTATGTTTCTGGTTAATACAATTCTAGCATGAATAATAGACATTTATCATGATTATAAGGAAATAAATAATAACTTTATTACTGCCTCTAGGGCATATTTCCTTCAGTCTCCCACTTGCACTAGAGTCAATAATCTAGATTACACAGTAATGATTCTAACACCCATGGAGCCTTGGTGCTGATCATGTTTTGCTCGTGTAAGAGGCTTAGTCAACGGGTCTGCAACATTCAGATCCGTATGTATCTTGCAAATCTCTATGTCTCCCACCTGGACTAGATCCTGGATGGGATTGAAGCGTCTCTTGATGTGCTTGGTTCTCTTGTGAAATCTGGATTCCTTTGCCAAGGCAATTGCACCAGTATTGTCACAAAAGATTTTCATTGGACCCGATGCACTAGGTATGACACCTAGATCGGATATGAACTCCTTCATCCAGACTCCTTCATTTGCCGCTTCCGAAGCAGCTATGTACTCCGCTTCACATGTAGATCCCGCTACGACGCTTTGTTTAGAACTGCACCAACTGACAGCTCCACCGTTTAATGTAAACACGTATCCGGTTTGCGATTTAGAATTGTCCGGATCAGTGTCAAAGCTTGCATCAACGTAACCATTTACGACGAGCTCTTTGTCACCTCCATATACGAGAAGCATATCCTTAGTCCTTTTCAGGTATTTCAGGATGTTCTTGACTGTTGTCCAGTGATCCACTCCTGGATTACTTTGGTACTTCCCTACTAGACTTATAGCAAGGCACGCATCAGGTCTGGTACACAGCATTGCATACATGATAGATCCTATCGCTGATGCATAGGGAACATCTTTCATATTCTCTCTATCTTCTGCAGTGGTCGGGCATTGAGTCTTACTCAATTTCACACCTTGTAACACATGCAAGAACCCTTTCTTCGCTTGATCTATTTTGAACTTTTTCAAAATTTTGTCAAGGTATGTTGTTTGTGAAAGTCCAATTAAGCGTCTTGATCTGTCTCTATAGATCTTAATGCCTAATATGTAAGCAGCTTCACCGAGGTCTTTCATTGAAAAACTCTTATTCAAGTATCCCTTTATGCTATCCAGAAATTCTATATCATTTCCAATCAGCAATATGTCATCCACATATAATATCAGAAATGCTATAGAGCTCCCACTCACTTTCTTGTAAATACAGGCTTCTCCAAAAGTCTGTATAAAACTAAATGCTTTGATCACACTATCAAAACGTTTATTCCAACTCCGAGAGGCTTGCACCAGTCCATAAATGGATCGCTGGAGCTTGCACACTTTGTTAGCTCCCTTTGGATCGACAAAACCTTTTGGTTGCATCATATACAACTCTTCTTCCAGAAATCCATTCAGGAATGCAGTTTTGACATCCATCAGCCAAATTTCATAATCATAAAATGCGGCAATTGCTAACATGATTCGGACAGACTTAAGCATCTTTACGGGTGAGAAGGTCTCATCGTAGTCAATCCCTTGAACTTGCCGAAAACCTTTTGCGACAAGTCGAGCTTTGTAGACAGTAATATTACCGTCAGCGTTAGTCTTCTTCTTGAAGATCCATTTATTCCCAATCACTTGCCGATCATCGGGCAAGTCAACCAAAGTCCATACTTTGTTCTCATACATGGATCCCATCTCAGATTTCATGGCTTCAAGCCATTTTGCGGAATCTGGGCTCACCATCGCTTCTTCATAGTTTGTAGGTTCATCATGATCTAGTAGCATGACTTCCAGAACAGGATTACCGTACCACTCTGGCGCGGATCTCACTCTGGTTGATCTACGAGGTTCAGTAGTATCTTGATCTGAAGTTTCATGATCATTATCATTAGGTTCCTCACTAACTGGTGTAGGTGTCACTGAAACAGTTTTCTGTGATGTACTACTTTCCAGTAAGGGAGCAGGTACAGTTACCTCGTCAAGTTCTACTTTCCTCCCACTCACTTCTTTCGAGAGAAACTCCTTCTCTAGAAAGTTTCCGAATTTAGCAACAAAAGTCTTGCCTTCGGATCTGTGATAGAAGGTGTATCCAATAGTTTCCTTTGGATATCCTATGAAGACACATTTCTCCGATTTGGGTTCGAGCTTATCAGGTTGAAGCTTTTTCACATAAGCATCGCAGCCCCAAACTTTTAGAAACAACAACTTTGGTTTCTTGCCAAACCACAGTTCATAAGGCGTCGTCTCAACGGATTTTATGGTGCCCTATTTAACGTGAATGCGGCCGTCTCTAGAGCGTATCCCCAAAACGATAGCGGTAAATCAGTAAGAGACATCATAGATCGCACCATATCTAGTAAAGTACGATTACGACGTCCGGACACACCATTACACTGTGGTGTTCCAGGTGGCGTGAGTTGCGAAACTATTCCACAATTTTTCAAATGTACACCAAACTCGTAACTCAAATATTCTCCTCCACGATCAGATCGTAGAAACTTTATTTTCTTGTTACGATGATTTTCAACTTCACTCTGAAATTCCTTGAACTTTTCAAATGTTTCAGACTTATGTTTCATTAAGTAGATATACCCATATCTGCTTAAATCATCTGTGAAGGTGAGAAAATAATGATATCCGCCACGAGCTTCAATATTCATCGGACCACATACATCTGTATGTATGATTTCCAACAAATCTGTTGCTCTCTCCATAGTACCGGAGAACGGTGTTTTAGTCATCTTGCCCATGAGGCACGGTTCGCAAGTACCAAGTGATTCATAATCAAGTGGTTCCAAAAGTCCATCAGAATGGAGTTTCTTCATGCGCTTTACACCGATATGACCTAAACGGCAGTGCCACAAATAAGTTGCACTATCATTATCAACTTTGCATCTTTTGGCTTCAACATTATGAATATGTGTATTACTACTATCGAGATTCAATAAGAATAGACCACTCTTCAAGGGTGCATGACCATAAAAGATATTACTCATATAAATAGAACAACCATTGTTCTCTGATTTAAATGAATAACCGTCTCGCATTAAACAAGATCCAGATATAATGTTCATGCTCAACGCTGGCACCAAATAACAATTATTTAGGTCTAATACTAATCCCGAAGGTAGATGTAGAGGTAGCGTGCCGACTGCGATCACATCGACTTTGGAACCATTTCCCACGCGCATCATCACCTCGTCCTTAGCCAATCTTCGCTTAATCCATAGCCCCTGTTTCGAGTTGCAAATATTAGCAACAGAACCAGTATCAAATACCCAGGTGCTACTGCGAGCATTAGTAAGGTACACATCAATAACATGTATATCACATATACCTTTGTTCACTTTGCCATCCTTCTTATCCGCCAAGTACTTGGGGCAGTTCCGCTTCCAGTGACCAGTCTGCTTGCAGTAGAAGCACTCAGTTTCAGGCTTAGGTCCAGACTTGGGTTTCTTCTCTTGAGCAGCAACTGGCTTGCCGTTCTTCTTGAAGTTCCCCTTCTTCTTTCCTTTGCCCTTTTTCTTGAAACTAGTGGTCTTGTTGACCATCAACACTTGATGCTCCTTCTTGATTTCTACCTCCGCAGCTTTAAGCATCGCGAAGAGCTCGGGGATAGTCTTGTTCATCCCTTGCATATTATAGCTCATCACGAAGCTCTTGTAGCTTGGTGGCAGTGATTGAAGAATTCTGTCAATGACGCAATCATCTGGAAGATTAACTCCCAATTGAATCAAGTGATTATTATACCCAGACATTTTGAGTATATGCTCACTGACAGAACTGTTCTCCTCCATCTTGCAGCTATAGAACTTATTGGAGACTTCATATCTCTCAATCCGGGCATTTGCTTGAAATATTAACTTCAATTCCTGGAACATCTCATATGCTCCATGACGTTCAAAACGTTGTTGAAGTCCCGATTCTAAGCCGTAAAGCATGGCACACTGAACTATCGAGTAGTCATCAGCTTTGCTCTGCCAGACGTTCATAACATCTGGTGTTGCTCCAGCAGCAGGCCTGGCACCCAGCGGTGCTTCCAGGACATAATTCTTCTGTGCAGCAATGAGGATAATCCTCAAGTTATGGACCCAGTCCGTGTAATTGCTACCATCATCTTTCAACTTTGCTTTCTCAAGGAACGCATTAAAATTCAACGGAACAACAGCACGAGCCATCTATCTACAATCAACACAAACAAGCAAGATACTATCAGGGACTAAGTTCATGATAAATTTAAGTTCAACTAATCATATTACTTAAGAACTCCCACTTAGATAGACATCCCTCTAATCCTCTAAGTGATCACGTGATCCAAATCAACTAAACCATGTCCGATCATCACGTGAGATGGAGTAGTTTCATTGGTGAACATCACTATGTTGATCATATCTACTATATGATTCACGCTCGACCTTTCGATCTCCGTGTTCCGAGGCCATATCTGTATATGCTTGGCTCGTCAAGTATAACCTACCTATTCCGCGTGTGCAACTGTTTTGCACCCGTTGTATTTGAACGTAGAGCCTATCACACCCGATCATCATGTGGTGTCTCAGCACAAAGAACTTTCGCAACGGTGCATACTCAGGGAGAACACTTCTTGATAATTTAGTGAGAGATCATCTTATAATGCTATCGTCAATCAAAGCAAGATAAGATGCATAAAAGGATAAACATCACATGCAATCAATATAAGTGATATGATATGGCCATCAACATCTTGTTCCTGTGATCTCCATCTCCGAAGCACCGTCATGATCACCATCGTCACCGGCGCGACACCTTGATCTCCATCGTAGCATCGTTGTCGTCTCGCCAATCTTATGCTTCTACGACTATCACTACTGCTTAGTAATAAAGTAAAGCATTACATCGCGATTGCATTGCATACAATAAAGCGACAACCATATGGCTCCTGCCAGTTGCCGATAACTCGGTTACAAAACATGATCATCTCATACAATAAAATTCAGCATCATGTCTTGACCATATCACATCACAACATGCCCTGCAAAAACAAGTTAGACGTCCTCTACTTTGTTGTTGCATGTTTTTACGTGGCTGCTACGGGCTTAAGCAAGAACCAATCTCACCTACACATCAAAACCACAACGATAGTTTGTCAAATAGACTCCGTTTTAACCTTCGCAAGGACCGGGCGTAGCCACACTTGGTTCAACTAAAGTTGGAGAGACTGTCGCCCGCAAGCCACCTATGTGCAAGGCACGTCGGGGGAACCGGTCTCGCGTAAGTGTACGCGTAATGTTGGTCCGGGTTGTCTCGTCCAACAATGTCGCCGAACCAAAGTATGACATGCTGGTAGGCAGTATGACTTATATCGCTCACAACTCACTTGTGTTCTACTCGTGCATATAACATCAACATAAATAACCTAGGCTCGGATGCCACTGTTGGGTTTCGTAGTAATTTCAAAAAATTTCCTACGCACACGCAAGATCATGTGATGCATAGCAACGAGAGGGGAGAGTGTTGTCTACGTACCCACGCAGACCGACTGCGGAAGCGTTGACGCAATGTAGAGGAAGTAGTCGTACGTCTTCACGATCCAACCGATCAAGCACCGAAACTACGGCACCTCCGAGTTCGAGCACACGTTCAGCTCGATGATGATCCCCGGACTCCGATCCAGCAAAGTGTCGGGGAAGAGTTCCGTCAGCACGACGGCGTGGTGACGATCTTGATGTACTACAGCAGCAGGGCTTCGCCTAAACTCCGTTACAGTATTATCGAGGAACATGGTGGCTGGGGGCACCGCACACAACTAAGGAATAGATCACGTGGATCAACTTGTGTGTTCTAGGGTGCCTCTACCTCAGTATATAAAGGACTAGAGGGGGGAGGCTGGCCGGCCAAGGTGTGGCGCGCCTGGAGAGTCCTACTCCCTCTGGGAGTAGGATTCTCCCCCAATCCTAGTTGGAATAGGATTCGCGGAGGGGGAAAAGAGAGGGAGGAGGCCGGCCACCTCTCCTAGTCCTAATAGGACTAGGGGAGGGAGGGTGGCGCGCAGCCCATCTAGGGCAGCCCCTTCTCTTTTCCACTAAGGCCCACTAAGGCCCATATAGCTCCCCGGGGGGTTCCGGTAACCTCCCGGTACTCTGGTAAAATCCCGATTTCACCCGGAACACTTCCGATATCCAAACATAGGCTTCCAATATATCAATTTTTATGTGTCGACCATTTCGAGACTCCTCGTCATGTCTGTGATCACATCCGAGACTCCAAACAACCTTCGGTACATCAAAATGCATAAACTCATAATATAACTGTCATCGTAACCTTAAGCGTGCGGACCCTACGGGTTCGAGAACAATGTAGACATGACCGAGACACGTTTCCGGTCAATAACCAATAGCGGGACCTAGATGCCCATATTGGCTCCTACATATTCTACGAAGATCTTTATCGGTCAGACCACATAACAACATACGTTGTTCCCTTTGTCATCGATATGTTACTTGCCCGAGATTCGATCGTCGGTATCCAATACCTAGTTCAATCTCTTTACCGGCAAGTCTCTTTACTCGTTCTGTAATACATCATCTTGCAACTACCTTATTAGTTGCAATGCTTGCAAGGCTTATGTGATGTGCATTACCGAGAGGGCCCAGAGATACCTCTCCGACAATCGGAGTGACAAATCCTAATCTCGAAATACGCCAACCCAACATCTACCTTTGGAGACACCTGTAGTACTCCTTTATAATCACCCAGTTATGTTGTGACGTTTGGTAGTACCCAAAGTGTTCCTCCGGTAAACGGGAGTTGCATAATCTCATAGTTACAGGAACATGTATAAGTCATGAAGAAAGCAATAGCAACATACTAAACGATCGGGTGCTAAGCTAATGGAATGGGTCACGTCAATCAGATCATTCAACTAATGATGTGACCTCGTTAATCAAATAACAACACTTTGTTCATGGTTAGGAAACATAACCATCTTTGATTAACGAGCTAGTCAAGTAGAGGCATACTAGTGACACTAAGTTTGTCTATGTATTCACACATGTATTATGTTTTCGGTTAATACAATTCTAGCATGAATAATAAACATTTATCATGATATAAGGAAATAAATAATAACTTTATTATTGCCTCTAGGGCATATTTCCTTCACCACGTTCCCGCGCAGGGTCGTGTGTAAGCTTGGATCGCCTTTCCGAGCAGGGAGGTCCAGCTTCCTCCTCCTCCTCCTCCTCTTCGCTGGAGTCTACGCTGTCGTCTCCCTCTTCTTCGCCGTCAGACTCCCACTCCCCCTGTTCGTCTCTGCTTTCGCGTCCGCTCGCCTCCCCTTCCTCGGCCTGCCCCTGTGCTCCGTTGGGTGTCGAGTACATCTCTGTAGTTGCCTGGAGAATAGAAGACAAGTCGAAAGTCAGTCGACCGATTCAAAGGGAGCAAATGAAGAAAGCAAGATCTCAGTCGGGAACACAAGGTCAGACCTGATCCACTTCGTATGTACTGTCGAGCGGGACAACCCTCCTGGCTCCTCGGGGGTTGTCTTTGTTCCCTGTGATGCTCGAGAGCCACCCTTCCAGCATCTCGTCGGTGACCTCCTCTGGGTGAACCCGAGTGGTGTCGTCGAGACCCGAGTACAGCCACATAGGGTGGTCGCGAGCCTGGAGCGGTTGGATGCGCCTCTGAAGGAAGACCTCCAGCAAGTCCATGCTGGTCACGTCGTCTCGGACAAGCTGAACCACTCGACCAACCAGCACCTTGACTTGCGCCTTTTCCTCCGGCAGCACTTTCAGAGAGGCGGGCTTTTGAGCTCGGTCCAGAGAGAAAGGGGGAAGACCAGTCGACTGCCCTGGGGTCACCTGGTCTTGGCAATAAAACCAGGTCGACTGCCAACCACGGACTGACTCGGGAAAAGTGATAGACGGAAAAGAACTTTTACCCCTCATCTGGATCGCCAGGCCCCCGCATAGCTGGATCACTTGCGTCCGTTCGTCACTCGACTTGGCTTTCTTTACCGATTGGGAACGGCAAGTGAAGATGTCCTTAAAGAGTCCCCAATGAGGGCGGCAACCCAAGAAACTTTCGCACAAGGAAACGAAAGCCGCAAGATACACGATGGAATTGGGAGTGAAATGATGGAGCTGCGCTCCGAAGAAGTTCAAGAAGCTCCGGAAAAAAGGATGGGGAGGTAGAGAAAACCCGCGATCGATATGGGTGGCGAGGAGGACACACTCACCATCACGAGGTTGGGGTTCGACTTCTCCCCCCGGGAGACGCGCAGCTTCATGGGGAATGACTCCCCCCTCGACCATGTCATCAAGATCTTCCTGCCGAATCACCGAGGGCATCCAGTCGCCCTGGATCCAATCCCTGGGCAGAGCAGTCCTCGAGGAAGATCCGCCCCGAGCGGACTTCTTCCCCTTCCCCTGCACCGCCGCCTTCTTCGCGCGCTCCAAAGCCGACGTCTTGTCCTTCACCATCATCGCCGGTGAGGCTCGAACGGACCTACAATGCTAGGGTGAGAGCGAAGGTGGCAGAGGACCTCGCGGGGGGAGAAGGAAAGACGAGAGCACACCGTTGGGGAACCCCGAGCCGGCAACTTATAAGGAGCCGCTTCCGAGTGGCTGACCGGTAGGCCCAGGCGATCCCGTCAAATCCCGCAATAGGCGCGCGCGCGGTACATGGAGAAAAAGGTGGTGCGGAGATCGAGGAGCTTCCATCCTATCCCATCCGATTACTTCGGCCGCCCCCGTCCCGCTCGCTTCCCGAAATTCGAATCCCGCAGAATCCGCGGGCTGCAGAACAACTCATCAAACTGAAGAGCCCGCTCATGCCGGCACTCGGTGTTCCACAAGTAAGGAAATTCACTCGACGAGAGACCAAGAATGGATCAAGGTGACCGAAAGAAGTTGACAACGTCATCCGTGGCGATTGATCCAGTACAAGACATTCGTATAATGCTAAGAACCAGTCGGAAGGACCCCCAACTCCTTCCCCACTCGAACCTCGATCCATTCGGGGGCTAATGATGAAGCTATGTACCTAGGGTAGGGGCATGGACCTGTCCTAAGGAGCCCTACCCAAGGACATCCCTGGAAGAAGTCACCTTTCAATCGACTTGAAGGTATCCCACTCGATAGATTCAAGACACTCGACCAGGAGGCTACCACTCGACTACGATGCCAACCACTCGACTGACAGGAGATCTAAAGCCACTCCGCAAGCAAACGGTCGGCCATTAAGTAGTCTTTATGGTCATCATAGCACTTAAATAGGGACGTTACTAGTAACACCCAGGCTTAATGTATTTTAACCCTGCATTACTGAGGACCGGAGGGGTCTGGCGAACTCTATATAAGCCACCCCCCTCCTCAGTAGCAGGGGTTGGCACCCCTGTAATTCATACACACATAATCCAGTCGACCGCCTCCGGGCACCGAGACGTAGGGTTGTTACTTCCTCCGCGAAGGGCCTGAACTCGTACATCCTGGTGTATTTACAACTTCTCCATAGCTAAGATCTAGCCTCTCCATACATACCCCCCTACCTCACTGTCAGAGTTAGAACCACGACAACCTCTACATCTACCTTCGGGATTAATATTAGACCTAAATAATTATTATTTGGTGCCAGCGTTAAGCATGAACATTATATCTGGATCTTGTTTGATGCGAGACGGTTATTCATTTAAATCTGAGAATAATGGTTGTTCTATTTATATGAGCAATATCTTTTATGGTCATGCACCCTTAAAGAGTGGTCTATTTTTTTTTTGAATCTCGATAGTAGTGACACACATATTCATGGTGTTAAAGCCAAAAGATGCAGAGTTGATAATGATAGTGCAACTTATTTGTGGCACTGCCGTTTAGGTCATATTGGTGTAAAGCGCATGAAGAAACTCCATACTGATGGACTTTTGGAACCACTTGATTATGAATCACTTGGTACTTGCGAACCGTGCCTCATGGGCAAGATGACTAAAACGTCATTCTCCGGTACTATGGAGAGAGCAACAGATTTGTTGGAAATCATACATACAGATGTACGTGGTCCGATGAATATTGAGGCTCGTGGTGGATATCGTTATTTTCTCACCTTCATAGATGACTTAAGCAGATATGGGTATATCTACTTAATGAAACACAAGTCTGAAACATTTGAAAAGTTCAAAGAATTTCAGAGTGAAGTAGAAAATCATCGTAACAAGAAAATAAAATTCCTACGATCTGATCGTGGAGGAGAATATTTGAGTTACGAGTTTGGTGTACATTTGAAAAATTGTGGAATAGTTTCGCAACTCACGCCACCCGGAACACCACAGCGTAATGGTGTGTCCGAACGTCGTAATCGTACTTTACTAGATATGGTGCGATCTATGATGTCTCTTACTGATTTACCACTATCGTTTTGGGGATACGCTCTAGAGACGGCCGCATTCACGTTAAATAGGGCACCATCAAAATCCATTGAGACGACACCTTATGAACTGTGGTTTGGCAAGAAACCAAAGTTGTCGTTTCTGAAAGTTTGGGGCTGCGATGCTTATGTGAAAAAGCTTCAACCTGATAAGCTCGAACCCAAATCGGAGAAATGTGTCTTCATAGGATATCCAAAGGAGACTATTGGATACACCTTCTATCACAGATTCGAAGGCAAGACTTTTGTTGCTAAGTTCGGAAACTTTCTGGAGAAGGAGTTTCTCTCGAAAGAAGTGAGTGGGAGGAAAGTAGAACTTGACGAGGTAACTGTACCTGCTCCCTTATTGGAAAGTGGTGCATTACAGAAAATTGTTTCTATGACACCTACACCAGTTAGTGAGGAAGCTAATGATGATGATCATGAAACTTCAGAACAAGATACTACTGAACCTCGTTGATCAACCAGAGTGAGATCCGCGCCAGAGTGGTACGGTAATCCTGTTCTGGAAGTCATGCTACTAGATCATGATGAACCTACGAACTATGAAGAAGCGATGGTGAGCCTAGATTCCGCAAAATGGCTTGAAGCCATGAAATCTGAGATGGGATCCATGTATGAGAACAAAGTATGGACTTTGGTTGACTTGCCCGATGATCGGCAAGCAATTGAGAATAAATGGATCTTCAAGAAGAAGCCTGACGCTGACGGTAATATTACTATCTACAAAGCTCGACTTGTCGCAAAAGTTTTTCGGCAAGTTCAAGGGATTGACTACGATGAGACCTTCTCACCCGTAGCGATGCTTAAGTCTGTCCGAATCATGTTAGCAATTGCCGCATTTTATGATTATGAAATTTGGCAGATGGATGTCAAAACTGCATTCCTGAATGGATTTCTGGAAGAAGAGTTGTATATGATGCAACCAGAAGGTTTTGTCGATCCAAAGGGAGCTAACAAAGTGTGCAAGCTCCAGCGATCCATTTATGGACTGGTGCAAGCCTCTCGGAGTTGGAATAAATGCTTTGATAGTGTGATCAAAGCATTTGGTTTTATACAGACTTTTGGAGAAGCCTGTATTTACAAGAAAGTGAGTGGGAGCTCTGTAGCATTTCTGATATTATATGTGGATGACATATTACTAATTGGAAATGATATAGAATTTCTGGATAGCATAAAGGGATACTTGAATAAGAGTTTTTCGATGAAAGACCTCGGTGAAGCTGCTTACATATTAGGCATTAAGATCTATAGAGATAGATCAAGATGCTTAATTGGACTTTCACAAAGCACATACCTTGACAAAGTTTTAAAGAAGTTCAAAATGGATCAAGCCAAGAAAGGGTTCTTGCCTGTGTTACAAGGTATGAAGTTGAGTAAGACTCAATGCCCGGCCACTGCAGAAGATAGAGAGAAAATGAAAGATGTTCCCTATGCTTCAGCCATAGGCTCTATCATGTATGCAATGTTGTGTACCAGACCTGATGTGTGCCTTGCTATAAGTCTAGCAGGGAGGTACCAAAGTGATCCAGGAGTGGATCACTGGACAGCGGTCAAGAACATCCTGAAATACCTGAAAAGGACTAAGGATATGTTTCTCATATATGGAGGTGACAAAGAGCTCATCGTAAAAGGTTACGTTGATGCAAGCTTTGACACTGATCCGGACGATTCTAAATCGCAAACCAGATACGTGTTTACATTAAACAGTGGAGCTGTCAGTTGGTGCAGTTCTAAACAAAGCATTGTAGCGGGATCTACATGTGAAGCGGAGTACATAGCTGCTTCAGAAGCAGCAAATGAAGGAGTCTGGATGAAGGAGTTCATATCCGATCGGTGTCATACCTAGTGCATGGGGTCCAATGAAAATCTTTTGTGACAATACTGGTGCAATTGCCTTGGCAAAGGAATCCAGATTTCACAAGAGAACCAAGCACATCAAGAGACGCTTCAATTCCATCAGGGATCTAGTCCAGGTGGGAGACATAGAGATTTGCAAGATACATACAGATCTGAATGTTGCAGACCCGTTGACTAAGCCTCTTCCACGAGCAAAACATGATCGGCACCAAGGCTCCATGGGTG
Organism: Triticum aestivum; assembly: GCF_018294505.1. Taxonomy (NCBI): domain Eukaryota; kingdom Viridiplantae; phylum Streptophyta; class Magnoliopsida; order Poales; family Poaceae; genus Triticum; species Triticum aestivum. Next base: position 638,764,348 of record NC_057800.1, on the reverse strand, counting down.
TTAGAATCATTACTGTGTAATCTAGATTATTGACTCTAGTGCAAGTGGGAGACTGAAGGAAATATGCCCTAGAGGCAATAATAAAGTTATTATTTATTTCCTTATATCATGATAAATGTTTATTATTCATGCTAGAATTGTATTAACCGGAAACATAATACATGTGTGAATACATAGACAAACAGAGTGTCACTAGTATGCCTCTACTTGACTAGCTCGTTAATCAAAGATGGTTATGTTTCCTAACCATGAACAAAGAGTTGTTATTTGATTAACAGGATCACATCATTAGGTGAATGATCTGATTGACATGACCCATTCCATTAGCTTAGCACCCGATCGTTTAGTATGTTGCTATTGCTTTCTTCATGACTTATACATGTTCCTATGACTATGAGATTATGCAACTCCCGTTTACCGGAGGAACACTTTGTGTGCTACCAAACGTCACAACGTAAATGGGTGATTATAAAGGTACTCTACAGGTGTCTCCAAAGGTACATGTTGGGTTGGCGTATTTCGAGATTAGGATTTGTCACTCCGATTGTCGGAGAGGTATCTCTGGGCCCTCTCGGTAATACACATCACATAAGCCTTGCAAGCATTGCAACTAATGAGTTAGTTGCGCGGTGATGTATTACGGAACGAGTAAAGAGACTTTCCGGTAACGAGATTGAACTAGGTATTGAGATACCGACGATTGAATCTCGGGCAAGTAACATACCGATGACAAAGGGAACAACGTATGTTGTTATGCGGTCTAACCGATAAAGATCTTCGTAGAATATGTAGGAGCCAATATGAGCATCCAGGTTCCGCTATTGGTTATTGACCGGAGACGTGTCTCGGTCATGTCTACATTGTTCTCGAACCCGTAGGGTCCGCACGCTTAAGGTTTCGATGACAGTTATATTATGAGTTTATGAGTTTTGATGTACCGAAGTTAGTTCGGAGTCCCGGATGTGATCACGGACATGACGAGGAGTCTCGAAATGGTCGAGACATAAAGATTGATATATTGGACGGCTATATTCGGACATCGGAAGTGTTCCGGGGAAGTTTCGGATAAAATCGGAGCACCGGGGGGTTACTGGAACCCCCCAGGGGGTTAATGGGCCTCATGGGCCTAAAGTGGAGAAGAGGAGGGGCTACCAGGGCAGGACGCGCACCCCCTCTCTCCCTAGTCCGAATTGGACAAGGAGGGAGGGGCGGCGCCCCCCTCTCCTCTCTCCCTTCCTTCCCCCTCTCCTACTTGGACAAGGAAAAGGAGGGGAGTCCTACTCCCGATAGGAGTAGGACTCCTCCTGCGCGCCTCCTACTAGGGCCGGCCGCACCCCCCCTTGGATCCTTTATATACGGAGGCAAGAGGCACCCCATAGACAGAAGTTGATCCACGTGATCATATTCTTAGCCGTGTGCGGTCCCCCCTTCCACCATAGTCCTCGATAATATTGTAGCGGTGCTTAGGCGAAGCCCTGTGACAGTAGAACATCAAGATCGTCACCATGCCGTCGTGCTGACGGAACTCTTCCCCGACACTTTGCTGGATCGGAGTCCGGGGATCGTCATCGAGCTGAACGTGTGCTAGAACTCGGAGGTGCCGTAGTTTTGGTGCTTGATCGGTCGGGCCGTGGAGATGTACGACTACATCAACCAAGTTAACGCTTCCGTTGTCGATCTACAAGGGTACATAGATCACACTCTTCCCCTCTCATTGCTATGCATCACCATGATCTTGCGTGTGCGTAGGAATTTTTTTGAGATTACTATGTTCCCCAACAGATTCCACCAAAGGGGACCCGGTACCCGTACTCAATTGAGCAGGCCTCGGGGCCCTAGCCTGCGTCGTCGATGTAGAGCTTGTCGCGGCGACTCTTGGTCATCCGGCCCACGGCGTATCCCTTGATCCCTTTGAAGCTGCCCATTAAGAACTCGAAACCATTGTGCGGTAGCCCCACGGTGGGTGCCAACTATCATGGAATTGTCATGGCAGATGTCCTAGTGTGAGGACTTAGTCGTGGAGCCATCGCATTGAGGTTAGCTTAAAGGGGTTAACCGGGACAAAGGACACGAGGAGTTTATACTGGTTCGGCCCCTTACGATGAAGATAAAAGCCTAGTCCAGTTTTGGTTGGTATTGCTAGGGTTTCAATGAGCAGGGGACGAATACGCTTGACCCGGCTCTCGATCTGTTGTCTCTTGTCCCCAAACCGCCGCTGGGTCGTCCCTTTATATACACAGGTTGACGCCCAGTCGGTTTACAGAATCCCGGCCGACTCATAATCGTGCCCGGCTCGGTATCTACTCTTTCCTAACGTACAATACAAGTCATACACTTTATGGCGGTTTACATCTATGGGCCCTAACCCGTCTCTAGGCCCTGGGCCTCTCTATTAAGTTTCCTTCATGTCTTCATGGGCTTCAATACAGGTGTTTCACTATGGGCATAACCCGGCCCCTTCTAGGCGGTTTATACTCAATAGTTATACCCCCAACACGCCTCCCTATTCATCCCTGTCAAACGGGGTTGTTGAGCGGAAAAATCGTACTCTAACTGATTTGGTTAATGCCATGTTAGATACATCGGTTTTATCCAAGGCATGGTGGGGGAGGCTATATTGACAGCATGTCATGCCCTGAATAAAGTTCCAACAAAGGATAATGAGATCACTCCCTATGAGAAATGGGCGAAGAGAAGGACAACACTCTCGTACTTGGGGCTGTTTGGCGAAAGTCAATGTGCCGATCCCCAAAAAGCATAAGCTTCGACCCCAAGACTGTGGACTGCGTTAATTTGGGCTATGCTAAGAACAACGTTGGCTATAGATTTCTAGTAGTGAAATCTGAGGTACCTGACCAGAAGGTCGGTACGATTATGGAGTCTAAGGATGCTACATTCTTCGAGGATATTTTTCCTATGAGAGATATGCAAAGCACTTCTGGACAGGAATCTGATGAGACTCCTGAGCCTGCCATTCCTATGGAATATTATGAAGAAACACATGATGAAAATCCTGAGGAGTATGATGAGGAAACCCTTGGTAGGGGCAAGAGACAAAGGACTGCAATGACCTTTGGTGATGATTCCTTCGTGTACCTCGTGGATGATACTCCCACTTCTATTTCAGAAGCGTATGCCTCTCCAGAAGCTGACTACTGGAAGGATGCAGTCCGTAGCGAGATGGATTTCATCATGGCTAATGGGACATGGGAGATCACTGACCGTCCATATGGTTGCAAACCATTGGGATGTAAGTGGGTGTTCAAGAAGAAGCTTAGGCCCGATGGTACGATTGAAAAGTACAAGGGCGGGCTTCGACCAAGGGCTATGACCAAAAAGAAAAGGAAGATTTCTTCGATACTTATTCACTTGTGGCTAGACTGACCACCATTCAAGTATTACTCTCGTTGGCAGCCTCGCATGTTCTTCTCGTCCACCAAATGGATGTTAAGATGGCTTTTCTGAATGGAGAGCTAAACAAGGAAATCTACATGCAACATCCAGATGGCTTTGTGATAGATGGTCAGGAAAGAAAGGTGTGTAGGTTGCCGAAATCTTTATATGGCCTGAAGCAAGCGCCTAAGCAATGGCATGATAAGTTCAATACAACTCTGACATCTGTTGGTTTTGTTGTTAATGAGGCTGACAAATGTGTATACTATCTCCATGGTGGGGGCGAAGGAGTTATACTGTGCTTGTATGTTGATGGCATACTGATATTCGGAACAAACCTCAAAGTCATTAAGGAGGTCAAATTGTTTCTATCTCAGAACTTTGAGATGAAAGACCTTGGTGTGGCTGATGTTATCTTGAACATCAAGCTACTGAGAGATAATGAGGGTGGGATCACACTTCTGCAATCCCACTATGTTGAGAAGGTCTTGAGTCGTTTTGGATATTCGGACTGCACACCATCTCAATCACCATATGATCCTAGCGTGTTGATTCGAAAGTCCAAAGGCACGGCTAAAGATCAATTGAGATGCTCTCAAATCATTGGTTCACTGATGTACCTAGCGAGCGTAACGAGGCCTGACATCACGTTTGCTGTGAGCAAACTGAGCCGGTTTGTTTCCAAACCGGGTGATGTACATTGGCATGCTGTTGAAAGAGTTATGCGCTATCTGAAAGGTACTATGAACTTCACTATACCGGAGACCCGTCGGTACTTGAAGGGTATAGTAATGCGAATGGATCTCTAATGCTGATGAGATGAAGGCCACAATTGGGTATATGTTTACTCTTGGAGGTGGCGTTGTTTCCTAGAAGTCTTGCAAGCAAATGATCTTATCGAGATCGACAGTGAAAGCAGAATTAACAGCATTAGGCACATCTGGTGTTGAAGCAGGATGGCTTCGAGATCTTTTGATGGACTTGCCATTGGTTGATAAACCGGTTCCGGCTATCCTTATGAACTGTGACAATCAGACTGTCATCACCAAGGTGAAGAGTTCAAAGGACAACATGAAGTCCAACAAACACATAAGAATGAGATTAAAAGCTGTCAAAAAATTAAGAAACTCCAGAGTGATAGTGTTGGACTATGTCCATACGACTAAGAATCTGGCAGATCCCTTTACGAAAGGGCTATCACGTGTTGTGATAGATAATGCATCGAGGGAGATGAGTATGAGACCCACATGAGTTGCCATGGTAGTAACCCAACCTATCTGATCGGAGATCCCGTGAAGTAGGACCTGAGAAAATAAGCCAGTGGTGAACTGAGGAGAGTAACTATACTAACCCACTCCATTGGAGATGCAATACTCTCAATACTGTATGGTAGGATGACTGTTGTCTTAATGTGTTCCAAGGCTTATGTAAGCAAGATGCTATCCTACAGAGCGATCTTTGGAGAAACACACCTATGTGAGCCCAACTGTTGGTCACAGTCTATGAGATTGGGTGATCTCTAGTAAGCTTATGAATAGGCCAGGAGTGTGACTTATATTCTCCACCTGAGGGGTCAGCCTTCGGCAGCCGAGTACTAGTAAGACATGTGGTGAAGATTCTTTACGCCAAACTGACAATTCAAGGCATAGTCCATTGTTCAGTTGTAAAGGAGCGTAACTACTTGCTCTAGGTGAAGCTCAATCTTAACAGGTCTTCACTAAAACACTGGTATATCGAAACAGCAATTGGAACACAGGACACAATGGGCCCTCGAGATCTGGTGGGGGATTGCTGAAATTTGAGATGGGCTTTAGGCCCATATAGCAATTTCTGAAAAATCTCTAAGGGCCCATGTGGGTTTAATAGCACTAGGTGTAGTGGGAAGTTTAGTCCCACCCTGCTAGTGGAGAAGAAGTTGGACCTCTTTATAAGGGATTGTCTTCCACATGCTATTGGACCTTGAGAATAGAAGAGACCCTTGCGCGCTCCTCCTCCGCCGCCCGCCTGGCCATGCCACGCCATGCCATGCCACGACACGCCTCGTCACAACGCGACGCGGGTTGCGCCGAGCCGAGTTCACACCTACTGGCTTATTTTTGCCAGTCACTAACGGAGTGTTTCTGACAGCTGGGCCACGATCTGAGACGTCGGATCATGAGCTGTCACGGACTCGGACGTGGGTCGAGCCCACGTCTCTCCACGCGGCTGCGCCTATATAAGTGTACGGTGTCTCCCAACCCTAGCCGCCACGAACATATCACATCTGCTCACGCGCACGCCCACCGTCGTTCCTTTGCTGCCGTTGCCGCCAGTGACTCCATCCCGTCTGCCGCGTACACGGTCGACGGGAGAGCAGGTCTCTGAAACCCCGCCCTTCTACTTCCTCTCAGTCTACGTCGTCTTCATCATCACCATGTCCACCGACGCCGAACGTGCCGCCGCCGAGAAAGTTGAAGCCGACAAGAAGGCCGCCGAGGACGCTTCAGCTGCTGCCACCGTCGCGGCTGCTTCTGCATGGCCTACTGGAGGGTATAACGCGTTTATCCCTCTCCTGATTATTTTCATATTAGCAGTACTAGCAATATGTGTAGATCTGTCTACTGTTTGCATAGTACGTGCATGTTTAGGTCAGTATCAGTGTGTCGTTAATTCTGTCAATGCCATGCTAGTTATTTATTTATGGATTAAATTAGTCGAAAAATTACCTATTTGCTCAACATCCACTGCACATAATTGCATCGTAATTGTCCACGCCTTCCACCACCACCAGCAGCACCTGCGACAGGAAAGTTTCTGCATCAACAAACCGACTGTCCGCAACATCCAACGTCACCGGTAGGCCCGGGTAAATGATCCCTGACGTTAAAGGACCATCCACTGCTGTGCTCACACACACTGCAGAGTGCTCGCATCTCGTGGCGTGGATTGACATGGCAAGATGTCGTAGAACTGTACAGAGACGTCATCGAACAGCCCCGCGCCGAGCACAGCCACGAGGGACACACCGGGGAACCGGCACTGTAGCGCCCCGGTGAGCCACGTACATCCTGCCTCACGCAACCTGCGTCGCCCCCCTTATCAAAGTTCATACCGTCCATCCACTGCCAAAGCTGCTCCCACATCTCGTGCCAACGCACGGACTATGCGCCATCTCGTGTCATGGATTCACATGGCGGGGTGGCCGATTTGAGCGACAGCAGGCTCGGAATCTGCAGCCACTATGTGTTGGGGAGCTCCGAGATGCAGCAGCAGGCTGAAAATCTGCAGCCACTACGTGTTGGGGAGCTCCGAGATGCGGTCCTCCTGTCGACTGCACGCCGGCGCTCCCTCTCGATCCTTCTCCTCCCCCTCCACATCGACCAGGGTTCTAAGGGGCTAATTACGCAACCTGGAGGCACTGGCCAAGTTGGGATTGAGAGATTTTTAGATGCCAAAGAAGTAAATAAGGGTGCGTTTGGATCTCAAGCAAGCCTTACTCTAGCCTCGCCCAGCCAGGATAGCTGTTTGGTGGAGTCGAAAAAAGCTAGCTTTGCCTAGCAAACTAGCCTGCGTGAGCTAGAAAATCCATGCCCGGACAGGAGAGCCGATTTGGCTCGCCTCCATCGGCAAGAATTGAGCACAAGCATATTAAGCATGTAATTACCGCTGTAATCGTGGTTTAGTGGAGGCTAGGCAAATAAACCAAACAAGTAGCGTTGCTTGTACTATAAGCTATGCCTCGGATGAGCTAGAATCCTGTTGTCTGGCTGGGCATGTTTAGCTAGAGAACCAAACACGCTATAAGTGTGAGCGATCATGTCCTTTCGGATGCCCGCGTCAATTCCAAAACTTGAGGCGCCATACTGGAGATCGAGAGGCTGTTTGGTTCCTAGCCATACCTTGTCACACTTTTTCACATCTAACCTTGGGCAACTTTGACAAAATTAGGTAGGTGTTTGGTTCTAGTCAGACCTAAGGCAAAAAAAATGTATGAGCAATAAACCCCACATGTCATAGGCACAAAAAGTGTGGTAAGATTTTCTTAGGCAAGTTAAAATGTGGCTAGCAATTTGAGCAACTCAACTAAGGCAAGTGTGATAAGTGTGGCAAGTGTGGCAAAAATCATATGGCAATATATGACAAAAATAGTCACAATCCAAATAGCCCTCGAGAGTTACATGGACACGCCGCACAACGCTAGGACGGGAGGAAAAGAAACGGTGGAGGGAGAGATCTATAGCGTATAGTGGAAGAGAGACATGCATATAATCAACCGGTTGGAAGTAATTGAGGGAGACCATCCGGTGGTAGGGCTGCAAACGAGTCGAGTTTGAACGAGTTGGTCTAGGCTCAACTCAGCTCATACTAAAATTCGAGCGAGCTCAAAATGTGCGAAGCTCAAGGTCGAGCTGCAGAAAGTGGCTCGTGCTCAGCTTGTAACGAGCTCGAGTGATCTCGAGCTAGTTTCAAGCTCAATAAGATGATTTTTAAAATCATTTTAAGGCAAATTTTAAAGCAAGATAGACCACAACAGAACAGAAAAAATCACTATAAATTCGGCTCATTCTTTCTCAAGTGAAGACTAGTATTCAATAACAAGAGATCATGGAGAGAAGATATTAAACACATGGTTGGCTACGTGATGGGAATAAATTTTCTGCATGCTTAATTTCCATGTTTGCTAGTAGGCAAAGTGAAGAAAAAAAATTGTATAGAACATATATGAAATCGGGCTATTGAGCTAAAATCGAGCGAGCCAATGCTGGCTCAAGATCGGCTCGTTTCTCGATCAAGCTACATAAAGTGTTCATACTCGGCTCATTTCTTTTTGAGTCGATCTTGAGTCGAGCTAAAATACGAGTTGATCTCGAACGGCTCATGAGCCTCGACCTTTTCTTGCAGCCTTATCTGGTCGCGGTGTTGTACCCAGGGCTCCGAGCTCTCTCTTCTTCTGTCAAAAGACTGTTGGCATCAAAAACTACATGGTTTTCTCGAATGAAATAATTGAGAAATATATTAAGAATTATGTAGTGGGGATTGGTGTTTGCAAATTGAACGCTGATGTGGCATCATGCTGGCGTGGATAATGTGCATGTACAAAGAATTGGGAGTAATGATCAACTTTTTTAAGAATGTAAGATTATATCTGCACTTATTTCTTTCTAAATTTAGTACAGTATCTTTACCATCATGAATTATATCAATATATTAATATCTTGCTCAATAACTTCTTTCTTAATTTAGCGCTATTTATGTGGATATGTATTTATTTGTATTAATTACAATTAATATTCCCCTATTATACTAGCCACTATAAAAGGATCCTACTTATCGAGGCACAAGCATCTCGTTTGTACCCTAATCTGGATGCTTATAAGTTTGCAACCAAATAATGAAGAACATGACTATCTTACTTTTTGCCCTTGCGCTCCTCGTGCTATCTTCAGGTATCTAGGGATTTTGCACTATCTATCTTTTCTAATAATAAAGCAATGTGGTGTGGGAGTATCGAACCCGCGCCTCCAGTTTTCGCAGATAAGTAAGGAACCAGCTCGCCTATGATTCAGTTCTATGAACAGGTAGTATTCGCTCATATTAATCAATAGTACCACATCGCTGCTTTACATGAAATTACACCAATTTATATATGTCCGCAAGTACACAAGGAACAAGCTTGGCAAGAAATAAAAGAGATGCCTGAATAAGGATGGATTGTGTTGCGCTATAATAGGAATAAAGAGGGGACATGCAAGGAGATCCAATTAATGCGGGAATAATGGTTGATTGTGTTGCCCGAATAAAAGAAGGAATGTGTTGCGCTATAAAAGAAATAAAAGAGAGGACGTGTGGAGATCCGGTACGCTATAAAAGAATGGCAAGAAAATCCGATGTATATGCCCATAATTTGACACAAAAAAATGTTGTTTATGTTTTTTTTTAATCTTCACGCCTTTAATTAATATGCATGTGGATTTTTTTCAAGAGTTGCAACAAAAATATTCGCACATAAAAAATAAACATGATAGAGGATGCATGAAGAATTTCATAGCGATGTTTCACGTTAGAGGGAAACAAGGACGAGCTCGGCGCGGCGGTGCGAGGATAAGCTTGAGGTCGTGGAGCGAAGCCAAGAGCTGGAATGATGTTCAACATGCCCTAAGTTGGTTACGCTTAACCGCCCACGATGCATGTATGTCTTCGTAGTGTGCAAATGTATAATGTTTATTTTTATCGTTTTCCTTTACCCATAACAACACCCCATTCCACGTACGTCATGAAGAAATCTAAAAACAACTTTGTTTCGGCTGCAATTACATATTCTCAAACTTTAGACCACCATTTATAGACTATAAGAGCGTGTGACATTTTTTTCTCCCGTTGCAACGTACGGGCTCTTTTGCTAGTTATTTTCAATATCTACTCTTGGGGAATCGTAGTATATTATGCTGTTGGGCCATGCAACAATACAACCAATCAGTGGTCTGCTCTAACTTTTCGCATTTTCACTTTTGATATATGTAGACACGGCAACCTCGCTCCAATGCAGGTTTGTCTACAGAGATGGCCCATCAAGGCAGGGATATATTAGTTTTCTTCAAGGCTGACAAAGTATAATAAGGGCATCTCCAGCCGTTGGCCTCCCCACGAGGCATATTTTTCGCCTCCTGGGTGGCTGCCGGCGAAATTTTTGGCCTGGGAGGCCAAAATTACCCACTCGTTGTGCCCCCCACTAGCTCGATGGCGAGGCGAGGAAGACGAAATGATGATCCCGCCGTAGTCCTCGCCATCTCGCGTGACTCGCCGTGCCCCGTCGCTCGCCCGCCTTGATGAGCACCGGCAGCAGCAGAGCAGCGCGCGCGGCAGCACCAACTCGCGCCAGAAGCTTGCGCTTGGGGATGGACTTGCACGCGAACTCGCCGCCGTCCTCCTTGGCCACGCACAGGCAAGCGCGAGAGCGCGCGCACCATGGTCCTGCAGGAGGCGGGCATGGCGCTGTCCGGCCGGACGAGCTCGACCGTGCGGCCCGAGCGGAGCAGGGCGGCCACCCAGGAGAGATGGCCAGCCACCGATCGACGCACTCCTGGTGGAAGGCGCGGTTGCAGCTGGGGAGGACGCGCACGGCGCGGCCCAGCTCCGTGGCGTCGAGGTAGATGGGGCAGAGCGCCTCCTCCTCCTCGTCGACTGCGGCCTCCGCCAGCCCGTTATTGTCGTCGCCGTCGCCGCTGATCTGGCCGCAGCACCGGCCGACCGGGAGGGCGAAGGGGAGGAGAAGTGGGGCCTTGAAGGGCATCGAGAATGGGGCTGGAGCGGCTTCGCGAGCTCTTCGTTTGGCGGGGCGGCGCGGTGACGGCACTGAGCCCGCGCCGTTGAGCAGCAGCGCCCCCGGCAGAGACATGTCGTCGTCGAGGCACACGGCGAAAGGGGACGCGTCGACGGCCGCCTTGGCCGGCTGGAGCGGGGGCGCCGAGGCGAGCCGGCCCGAGGCCGGCGTGCGGAAGCGGGATGGCCGGCCGGCCACCCGGAGCAGGCGCGGGAGAGCTCGGCGAGGAGAAATGAGGAGAAGGTGGGGCGCTGCAAGGATCGAGAGGGAAGCAGGGAGGCGTGGGGTAGGTGGAAAGAGAGGAGAGAGAGAGGGAAACAGTGGCTGACTGTGGGCCAGTGCATGCCAAAAAGTAGTGCCGGCGCCCCAGCTCGCCCCCTGCGCGTTGGGTTTCTCATGCCAGCGCCGGCCGTAACTTTCCTCAAATCTGGCGAAAAATGTGGTCTTGGGTGCATGGCTGGGGCGATTTTTTACCACCGGCACAAAAAAAGTGGTTCTGAAAAGGCTGTTGGGGAGCCTAGTGGAGATGCCCTAATAATGATGTCACATGCTTTTTTTAGGATCTATGTCACATGCTTTGGCTTGTGTATATCAGGGTCAATATTTATGACAGAATCATGAAAAAGTGCAGTCATATTACACCAGACTTTGACTTATGAACGTGAAATTAAATCTCCCGTGAAGTTGCCGCTTTATCTGCTGGTGAGCCTTCACGTGACTCTATGGCCACCGCCGCGAAATGCTCCGGAAATCCAATTTTAACGACCCAAAACTCAGCAACGACCTACAAAAATCCTATCTCCCGATTGGAAAAGTGCCCGCTATAGCTGCGATTGTCCATTGTAGGCTACAAGTACATATGTACGCACCCGACGCGAGAAAGGGAAGTGATGCTACACTTGTGGGCTTATAATACGAGTTTTAGAGATGCTTAGCTGGACTAATCTGATTTAAAGAGTTTAGGTCCCTCAAATACCGGGCCGGTGGCGAAAGAGTCAGGGGAAAGGGAGAGGCGACAAATACCGGGCCGGTGGCAGGAACGGGGGGCTAAGGGGTCGCTCAAACTAAACAAATCCCCCTACCAGTAAGTAGCATTTTCTCGTGCCGCCGTTGTAGTCGTCACTTAAAAATTTAGGTTCCCTTGCCTTCGACTGTCATCTTGGTGCTAAGAGACGATAGGATCTCGGATCTTTAAGACCTATATGTATGTTCTTTATCAACGTCTAGTGATCATTATAGTTTTACGAGAGTAAATTTTCTATAGTCCTTTTTGGCGGTGCCATGAGGTTGGACAGTTTTTTGTCCTCACAAATCCGATTATTCGGATCTGATGACTTTATGTTGCCGTGTCAAGCTTTTTTATTGGTCTGATCTTTGTGGAGGTGAAATCTTGCATCGACACTATGAGGAAGATATAGTGATTCGACGGCCTGCACATCTAGGGGATCATCCCCGCCCCAAGTACATTCATCGACCAAGGATTCTCATCTTTTTCGATGGGCGACTCAAAACACTTTCAAAAATCATTATTGGTAATGTCCGTGCGGGTGAAGAAGTGGCAATATCGTCGCCCCAGTCCAATTGCAACCTCTTTACCGAAGTCTTTGAGTATTTCTTCGAACAAAGATTGATACCGTGAAGGTGTTTTCAAGATATTTCATTGTAATTCTTAGTCATAGAAGCTACTTTGTATTTTTTAGAATCTTAGGTCCAAGTCAATGTACATGTAACGGTTATGAATATGAATAAAGTTACAAGTTTTTCTTAGGAAAAAAAAACAAAGCCCCCTACCAAATCAAATCAACACCGATGACGCGGCGGTTCCTCCATCGGCGGCTCGGCTAATCATTGTGCACGCCTCCAACCGGTCCAATGATAGAGCCACACAATGTTCCCGGTGAGTTGCCGCCGGCGCCGCGATCTCCTCCGATATGCTATATCGAGTTTAGCATAGTCACCACCCGATTGGTGATCAAATCCAAATGCGTGTAGTAGTAACCTAACGTGGCATTGTATGAGGTTATCATACTCGTATCCAGTGGCGGAGCTTCATGAGGCCAAAGGGGGCCATTGCCCCCTCTACTCTAGCAAAACTCTTAAGTGTACCTTTAATTATTAGGTTTAAATATTAAAAAATCTCAGTTTTCATGCATAATTTATCTTCTTCGCTTCCTCAACTTAGATTAGCCCCCTCAACAATCTTCATCAAGCTCCGCCACTGCTCGTATTATCATCGTGGTTTTGTATGGCTAGCTAGCTCGGTGCAACTATGTGCGTCTCATCCCGGCTATGATACAAAGGCTAGCCACAGATCGATCGGCGGCAGTGGGTCAGGTGATGCAAATCAGATCGTTTTTTTTTCTTTGGCCGAAAAATCCACATGCTCGCTTGGTTCCAAGACATACTAGATCCTGATGGGCATGTGTTGCTGCGCCCGCTCATATTTAGATAAAAAAATTGATAGAAACCTCTGTAAAGGAAAGGATGGGTGTGTCGTGCGTGTTGCCACTCATCCATCTTAATGAATGGGCGGTATGAACATGTGAGAAGATGTGAACAGCTTAAAGTTTGTTCTCGTTCATCCCTTAGATATGAGATTGCAAAATAAACATACACTATATTCATAAAACTTGAAGAGTTTTTTTTTGCGGATGAAAATGTATTACTCAACTCGAGAGGTTCATACAGTCAATCGTAGCTAATTCCGTAGCAACCAAAGGCCTAAAACCAATCCAAGTCATGGTTTTACCTTCTAAACAAGCAAACTTAGCTAAACTATCACTAACCTTATTTTGGCTACGAACGATATGAGTAATACATGATTCATGAATAGACATAAGATATCTAATCTCCTTGATAAGCGATGCATAGATTGATCTATCCACCTCTTTTGCCTGGGTCATCTTCACTGCAATAAGGGAGTCCATCTTGATTGCAACTGGAAGCTCAGTTCTCTGGATAGCCAATGACAGACCCTCCATACACGCACATAGTTCAGCTTCGAGGGGATTCGCGATAGGAGAAAAGTTGCCTGCATGACGAGAAAATAATAGCACCTTTATCATCTCCCGAAACCATACCGGCACCTGCTGAACCATCGTCCGCAAATGAGCCATCAGTACATAAAACTTGAAGAGTTAATCCAATGCTTGAACTAAGTCTAGCCAGAGTATTGTGAATTTGTGATAGTAAAAGGTCAAAAAATGTGAGAATCACGTTACAAATATATTGTGGTAGAAAAGCACATGAAAATACAACAAAATTTGCTCAAGGAAATACCATGATATTTCTATTTGATAGGCAAATAAGGTAGATGTAGCATTATCTATTTCATGCAAAATATCTTTTGTCTGTGTTCTTCAGGTAAGTATCCTAATAAGTTTGTGTATTAGATCAAGAGCCAACTTGTTGACTACAAAATTTACATCCATGCAATAATATACAAGAACTGGCATAAAGATTAAAAAGCTATTTGGTCAATTCACCTCACAAATTGAATCAGATCATAGGAAGAGGTAGAGTAGATTAGTACTTGTCAAGTCTTATGCGAGTTTTTTACTCTCATATGGTGCACCTGTGACTTCATGCTTCAACTGCAAAACATTCCTGCCTCCTCCCAGTTTTATTATCAGAAAGTGCCTCATTGATGTACTACATAGTTATGCTTGAATTTGGATACATGTGAAACATTAAGCAGCTGGGAGGATATATGAACTATAACGACGGTGAGGAGAGGGTCTACCTTACCCCTAATTTCGGATCAATGTGAACATGAACTACAGGCTGCAGGGGCGCTACCAGGTTTCCATCAGGGGCGAGGACCGAGGAGACAGAGCATTGCGGCTAAGAGCATCCACGTAGTGGATGACATCACATGCGAGCTGCAAGATGGAGCACAGGGAGAAGAAATCCAGTTATCACCAACCACCACCAACATTCCTCCTGCCTCCCTTCTACCCAAGTTCTTCGCCTTGCCATGCACCTCCTCGTCGCCTGCTTATTCCTTTCGGGGACGTCTTTATTTGGGAGACATCCACCGCCGCCGCTGCCTTGCGAGGCATGCTGTGAGAGAGAGTGGAAGGGAAGGGGCGCGAGGCACGGTGGTTGTCGTTGTTGTTGCTAAAGGGGGCATCACACGGCACGACATGGTCGTGGATGGGATCCTCGGGCAGGAGACGCTGTCGATACCTCGCGCCCACTGTGGCGACCTCGCTCAGCCATCACGGGCAGAAAGAGGCTAGGAACCACAGACGTAGGGTGCGCCACCGCAGCGGAAGTGGGATGGGGATGATGATGACACAGGAGAACACAAGGAACGAGTGGGCTGGTTGTTCGACCTTCTAACACTACTAGGAAAAGGACTACTAATGGCGCACTAGTTTTGCCTACTAATGGCGCACTACTGGTGCGCCATTAGTATCACGCCACTAGTATTTCTTACTAATGGCGCACCACCGGTGCGCCATTAGTATCTGGTATACTAATGGTGCACCACGCAGTGCGTCATTAGTATAGAACACCATGCGCCATTAGTATCTGGCATACTAATGGCGCACTGTTGGGTGATGCGCCATTAGTATGAATATTAGGTTTTTTTTACTTTTCAGAATTTTGCACAGGTTATAGAATATATTATTGGACAAAATATAGACAACACCCCACAGCAAGAGCAGATTCATTGAATACAATAGAAGATTAGTCTTCGAATACAATTCATCATATTAGTCTCCGAATTCAAAAGACCGAACAAAGATGGAACATTACAAGTCTCGAGACCGCGAGTAGCAAGTTTGTCGGAAGTAATACTAATCCTAACAAGTCCTACTAATCATCATCATACAACTTCTACTCGTTATTAATAACAAGTCATACGATCATCATCTTGATAGTCATCGAACCAACCCTACTTAATTGTTCTTAGCACATGATCATCAGTATTAGGCAGGACCTAAATACCCTATTTAAGGTAAAATAGCATAAAACAATATAGACCATGACTCTCCATTATGGAGAATGGAGAACATCCTGTCTCCAATTCTTGCGCTTTGCTTCCTTTTGCTTCCAAGAACCTCCTTACGACTGTCCATACATTTTTTCCATCCTTTGATTTTCATGTCTCCACTTCTTTTAGAAATCTCGTATGGACAGTTGAGATTCATAGGATGACCTGGCTGTATGTTCAAAACATTAAGACTACCTTTCTTATACATCAAATGAGGCACACAATTCTCTAGGATTATCTGTTGAAAAACATAGTAATAACTTCATAGTTAGGAATAATGTACTAGTTTTAGAAGCATGCAAAAGATGCACGGATGTCGTAATAGTAAAAATCTTACCAGAGTATCTCCATGATAGTTACCGTAGTTGAACACATGCACTAGTGGCACGTATTTACCATAATGTTGAGGAGTTTGATTGTGGATATTGTAATTCTCAATGTCAGCACAAAATCCAACCAGATGATTTTTCTCCTTGTAAGTTGTTAATTCGGAGTCATCGGTGTAGTGGGTTTTGTCTACCATCTCCCGCACATTCTTTGAACAGTAAAAATAAGCTGTCAATGGAAATAAGCTGTCAACTATTTGAAATAAACAATATATAGCTAATAACTATGTTTGAGAAACTCACATAGCGGTAGAACTGAAGGCGTATCAACAAGGACCCAAATGTCCATATTGTCTTGGTCGATGTCAGGATTACCAAGATCCATGGTGATAAGCATACCCTCATCAAAATCATACATCTTGCAAAATGCTTCCCAATTTTTGCATCCAAAATGGGTTACGCTCTCAGAATTATATAGATTTACTTCAAAGTCCACATCGTGATGAGTCCTTAGGTGAATTTTCTTTGTTTCAGAAATTTCATGGTCTTCAAAATCCATCCTCTCTAAGACATAGCGTCTTGCATGGCATGGGATAAGCTATACTCGAATTGTAAAAGATGAAAATTATACGTTGAAATAGTTAAAGTCATGCTTAATTATGAAAATAACACGTGTCGTCGTTGTGTACCATTTCAACTTCGAAGGTCTCCTCGAGCTTAATGCTGAAGCGCCGATCATCGTCCAGGTGAGGCATGTCGCACAGACCTCGATCGTCGTGCCACCAGTAGCACTCCCCCGGGAGACTTTCGTCGTCCGATGATGATTACGACATATCCTACATTCATAATTCAAAACTACATCATTTAGGGTTTGTCGACACCGAGGCATCCTAAAAGCTAAGCTTTTATCATTTAGGGTTTGTCGATGCTGAGGCACCCTAAAAGCCTAAGCTTTCATCATTTAGGTTCTTATCGACACCGAGGCACCCTAAAAGCCAAGGTTTTATCATTTAAGGTTTGTCGACGTCGAGGCACCCTAAAAGCCTAAGCTTTCATCATTTAGGTTTGTCGACGCCGAGGCACCCTAAAAGCCTAAGCGTACATCATTTAGGTTCTCATCGACACCGAGGCACCCTATAGAAGCCAAGTTAAGTTTTCATCATTTAGGGTTTATCGATGCCGAGGCACCCTAGGTTGGGCCTAATCACTTGGCACTAATCACTTGGCTCTATTGCCACCTATGTTGGGTTTATCATCTAGGGTTTATCGATGCTAACGAAAATTCTAAGTTGGGCCTAATCACTTGGCTCTATTACCACCTATGGTTTAATGCAGCAAGAATGGCAGGGCTGTTGATCCTACTTAACTAAGTACTAAGATACCCCGGCCCATACATTAGTCGCAAGTACCCCATATGTCCTATTTTTTTAGCAAAGTCATGCTAAAATTCACGAAAAAATTCGGCATGACCTTTGCTGAAAATAGGACATATGGAGTACCCGAATTTGCCGGAACGGAAGTTAATCGATATTCCGGCAAACTCAAGGGCCTCTCGGGGTACATCAGCAGTATCACAAGTTGACAAAATTCCCAAGTAGTATAGGAGCAGCATCACAAGTAGTACCAATGAACATATAGTGCAGCAACTTGAAAAGGCTGAAGTTCTCAGCATGAAGTAAACAGGAGTATCCAGAATAGTTATTTGCTTGATCTCAAGTTTGACATATACGATAGTGATAGATGTAAGGAGCAGAACAATGCCAAAGCCACAACCTCAAATCAGGAACAAATAAAAACACAAACTATAAATTGATGCGATCTAAATATACTTTTCCCTTACAACAAAATAGCACTATGATTTACAATGTAATACTCCAAGCTGAGCTGAATATTTTCAAAGGTAGGACTATTTAGTTCATGAAACATAACATAAAATTTTGTTTCCTCTTGTTCAGTAATAATTAGTTTTTTTAATGAATAACAATGGCATTTGATTTCTGCTGGTTTATTTAGAAACAACAGATCCCCAAGTCAAAAAACCAGAATCCTGGAACACTTCAGGAGCACTTGAATTTCAAATTCTGCTGGTTTCTGTTGTTTTTATTTAAATAAACAGCGCAACTTCAGTAACATGGAACTAAGAGCAGAATAGTTATTTGGGGTACTAGCTAGCCAGCCACCACCAATTATCAAACTTAGTTGTTAGCTGAATATTTCAAAGCAGACTTAGGTACAGATGTCACCCATACTACCTTGGTTGGAACAGTCAATGAAATCTACTAGGACAGTAATAAGGCATGCATTTACAAGTTTAAGAAAAGTCTATAGATCTTGCTTCAGTTAATCTGCAAGGAAGCCTATAGATCTTGCTCGAATGCAGTAGCAAACTGAAGAGGAAAAACTGAAGATTACTGTGAATAACAATGTACAGTAGCAAACTCAAACTGAATCCCGTAACCATCTGAATTTACAGTAGATTTTCTACTCCAAGTTCAAGCCCAAACATCTGAATTACTTTAGCTAAGACTGTACATTTCTGAACTTGTTTCAATTGTTGAACATGTTTCAATTGGAAACCTCGACGGTGCACCAGGTGGAAGAGGAGAGCAGGGGGAGAGGGGAAGCTCACCGGGTGGCACAAGGAGGCCGGCGAGAGCTTAGTAGCAGCAGAGGATGGCGGTGCCCGAGGGGGGAGACGAGGGCGATGCAGTGGAGACGAGCTCGAGGCCGGGGTCGGGGACGACGAAGCAGAGCTCGTGGAATTGCCGCCGAGGTGCGGGGACGGCGATGGCCGCGGCTAACACGGCGACGAGGCTCGGGATCTGGCGGAGAAGGTGAGCGAGCAAGAGGGCGAGCACGGTGGCGCGACTATGGCGTCGGCCGGGCGGCGGAAGGAGGGGGCGCGCGTGAGGGTGTGGCAAGGGGGGATCGAAGTCGATCTGGCAAGGGAGGGACGAAGGGATCAGTCGAATTAGCAATGGCGCACCCCAGAGCGGTGCGCCATAAGTATTCTTTTTTTGATAGCAATGGCGCACCACCCAGAGGTGCGCCATAAGTAACTTTTTTTGCATAAGTAATTTATTATTATTATTATTTTTTGTTGCATCTAATAATTTTTTAGAAAATGCATATGAATATGAAACTGTAATAATTTTTTTATAAAAACAGTAATAATTTTTAAAAATATCATCAAATTTGTTATTTGAAAATATTTATGAATCGAAAAAATATCATCAAATTTATTATTTGAAAATATCATCAAATTTTTTATTTGAAAATATAAACAAATTTGTTTTTTTTGGATTT